>NC_087126.1:3030303-3333333 GCF_030705265.1 Helicoverpa armigera
AGAAGATTCAGCCAGGTCGTTCAGCATTTGTTGTAGGTCCTGCAGCGTTTCTGCCATGATGACGATATCGTCAGCAAATCGCAAGTGAGAGATGTGTTCGCCATTGATGTTGATGCCACGTCCTTTCCAGTTCAGCGTCTTGAACATATCCTCCATTGCATTAGTGAACAGTTTCGGGAAAATAACATCCCCTTGTCTCACTCCTCGATGCAATGGTATGGGCCTTGTTTGCTGATTTTGTACTTGGACGGACATTGTAGCGGCTTCGTAGAGACATCTCATCACTTGGATGTATCGCCAATCTACTTGACAACGCTGCAGGGACTCCAGAACAGACCAGATTTCAACCGAGTCAAAGGCCTTCTCATAGTCCAAATGCTAGACACAGGGCTGATTATACTCTTCGGTCTTCTGTATAATCTGCCGCACTGTGTGGATGTGGTCTATGGTGCCGTATCCGCTCCGAAACCCAGCCTGCTCCGGTGGTTGGAATTCGTCGAGTCTTCGCGCAAGTCGGTTCGTGATCACTCTTGAGAACAGCTTATATACGTGGCTTAGGAGGGAAATGGGTCGATAGTTCTTCAGCTGGGTTTTGTCTCCCTTTTTGAAGAACAGGACGACAACACTCCTACTCCACGCCTCTGGAGTTCTCCCTTCAAACAGGACGGCATTAAAAAGCTTCTGGAGCTCCCCCAGTACGGGCTTTCCTCCTGCTTTTAATAGCTCTGTTGTAATGCCATCCTCGCCAGGGGCTTTTCCATTTTTGAGCTGTCTCAGAGCGATCTCGATTTCGCCACTGCTGACTTCTGGCAGGTCTTCGGTGAGATGGCGCGTTAATGTGGCTCTAGAATCCTCATTTCCGGGATCAGGTCGAGATGCATGCGATGCGTATAACTGGCCATAGAAATTTTCCACTTCCGAAAGGACTGCCGGCACCGAAGAAACGACTTCTCCACTTGTTGTGGTCAGCTTCGTCAAGTGGCTTCTTCCAAGAGATTGTACGAACACCTTTGACCCCCGATTCAGCTCAATTGCTCTTTCAATGTCAAGAGTATTGGAGCACCGGAGGTCGCGTCGTACGTGCTTGTTGATCTCTTGGTTTAGAGCCCGCTTAGCTGACGAAGTGACAGGCGGGTTTTCACGTCGTCTCTTCATAAGCCCTAATGTCTCTTCCGAAAGCTTTGATTTCTTGCCCTTACGCTGCATGTTACAGAATCTCGAACCTTCCTCCCTGAGGATTCGAACCACATATTCGTGGTTCTGGTTAACGTCTGTTGTGGTTTCCACGGCGGCAAATCGGTTCTCCAAATTTGACTGGAACGTTTCAGATCCTGTCATGGTTTGGAGCAGTGTTGGTCGGAGCCTGGCCTTCATCAGACGGAAACGTTCAGCCTTGAAGTTGATATTCAGAGAGCCTCGGACAAGTCGGTGATCGCTACCGGTAATAAACCTATTGATCACGGAGACGTCTCTGAATATATGCTTCTTGTTCGTCATGATGAAGTCAATCTCATTTTTAGTCATAGTGTCGGGGCTTTGCCACGTCCACTTCCTTTGGGGCTGCTTTTTGAAAAAGGAGTTCATCAAAAAGAGCCCCTCACGTTCGAGGAAGTTGACGAGCATTTGCCCCCTATGATTCCTGCTTCCAAATCCATGGGATCCTACTGCCGATTCGCCGCAAATCTGTACTCCCACTTTAGCGTTAAAGTCCCCCATGACAACGGTGTAATGGGTCTTTGTAGTGAAGTGGAGGGCCCTTGATATATCATCAAACATATCCTCCACTTCATCGTCTGAATGTGTCGAGGTCGGTGCGTACACTTGCACTACCTTGAGGCTATACCTGTCGGTGAGCTTTATGATAAGGTACGCTACCCTGTTCGACACACTAGACACCTCCACAACGTTATCAGCTAGGGACTTATTAACCAGAAACCCAACGCCACCTTGGGATTGTTGGTCTCCCTCTCGGAAGTACATTAGGTGACCTGATTCGAGGGTTATGGTGTCCTCCCCCTCTCTTCGGACTTCACATAACCCTAATATGTGCCACCTAATCTTCCCAAGTTCCACTTCGAGTTGCGCCAGATGCGAGTCAAGCCGTAGCGTGCGGCCGTTGTACGTCGCCAGAGTCAGTTTTTTTTGGTGGCCTCCCGTAACCCGGAGATTCTTCGCACCCCCTGCCCCGCCGTAACCACGGTCGCCACCGTGACCGGGAATAGCGGGACTGCCGGGAACTAGGGGCCGTGGCTTTTTTGTGCTGCTCATAGAGGTATTTAGCCTACTGCTATCACGCTGGCCAGACGGGTTGATAGAGGGTTTTTTCCGAGTTTTCCTTCCTTACGGTTCGCCGCGCACAATGAAAGACGTTTTCTGATAAATTGACGTGAATCGTTTGGATTGAGAAAACATTTCGCTTTAGAAATAAATAATCTTTGTTATTTTATCCCTTTTGTGCGTGACCTTTGAGTATTTTATATTTTGGTTAAAAGTTTTTTTTTCTTTAATCGACTTTCAGCATCATTTCATAGATTAATTTTGCTTCAAATTCATCGTTTGTTAATTATCATCCAGAACATGATTTGTATTGTCGCGTGACATGAAACACGTTATTGTTTATGAGTTCCTCCTAAGCGATATTTAAATACCTGAAACATTAAACCACTGTATCATTAATTATACTTTTGATAATTCGATTCTAGTCGTCGATTTGTTCAGAATCAAGTATCGAAAGAACAAAAGACATCACACCTTGAAAATTGTCTGATGTATAACAATATCGTTAAGCAAAAATAAATTGTATATTAGATTGTCATGTTTCGCATCATCATGATTCCGACGAAGGCTTTTAGTACGGCGCGTATCACCAATAAAATTGTACCTACGTTCAAAAGGATCGTAACATTTTATCTGTCATTAAAGCTAGACAGAATGGCGTTGGAACGTTTTAAATTGGCAATATCGCGAGTGCTGTGGCTATTCCATTTAAAGCTTTTATGGCAACCATCCGGTGACCTTGATGGGTGGCTGTTAAAGTATAGTGGTGGAAATCACTGCTTCCTCCACTATTCAGGTCGGAACAGACCGCAAGGCTCGGTAAATGGGTGTTCTGTTTATACACCGTTCGACCTAGCTCCGTAACTATTAGCTGCGCAAAATGTTTGCTATGGAAAGGTCACAGCATAGCGTGTCATGGTGAAGGTGATCTTATAGTGAAAAATAAAATATATTGTTAGAATTTTTGCTCACAATTATTTGGTAGTCCGAGTATCAACTCTTTTGTTATTAGCATTAGCTGTTCAGGATGATTCCGGACAATGAACTGCCTGAGAAAATCCCTCATAGAAAAAAGAATCGAAATGGAATTTTCCGAAAGCCCTTTTGGCATTCTCTTTATATTAAAATACTTTATTTGAGTCCAATTTTAAAACGCCATATTACTACCCAGCAATTTTTACATATGGCAGTCATCCGGATAATCCAGGCCTAATTGAGATTCAGTGTGTCCAAGTGCTTTTGTTTGTACATAATTTATTAACGATGTAAAACATCTTTATCATCATGATTAACATCTCATCATGACACCTGAATATGTAAGTCCTTTATCCAACAAAATCACGAACACAAAAATTCGGCGGGCCAGCAATTTTGTTCCTATATCGGACAACCTTAATTGTAATTTTGAAAAGACGATCAAAGAATTCACTTTCTCAATCATGTAGGTTACGCACCCTTTAGGGTCTCCTCACATTTATAGACGCGGTCTCTCCAAGTGCTGGGTAAATGGATGTCTTGATATAGTTTTAATTTTAAGCTCCACAATTAAGACGTCCTAAAAATAACACCCTATATATGTACGTCATGTCAGTTTTATTTAATGAAGCTTTAATTAAAACAAAATATTTTAATCAGTTACTGAGCTAATTATTTCATTTTCAGCTTGTGGTTAAATGTTTATGTATTATGGAAGCATTTGAACTAGTCGTTAACAAAAATGGCAGACGATACGTTAGCAATTCTTGTGTTCACATCGTCTTCATTGTGCATCGTGTCTTTGTGGACTACCTGGTACCTCATGCCTCGGTGGCGATCCCTCCAAAATTACATCGGCGTCAACCAGATAACTACCGGAGCACTACAGTTGATCCTCCTGTGGATATTATTGCGTTTCATAAAAGCTGGTGTTCTAGTAGGAGTTATGGATACATTCTGTGAAATATTATTACTCATGGCAATTACTTGGTCGTTGTCATCGTCTCTGCTCGCGTACTTCAAACTAGTGCTTCTTCACAACGTCAAAATAAATAACGACAAATTAAAAGTAACAATGTTCGTGTACGGATTGAGCTCTCTCATCGAAGCAGCAATCAGTATCGTAAAAAGCATCTTCAATATTGGCCCAATGGGTGGATCCCAGTTGAGACTATATCCTTTATTTGTAATGATAACGCTGATGATAATTTTGTTCATCAGAATAATTATATCAGTGATGTCGTGTTGTAGGAAGGCAATGTCTAAGCGAAACTCTCGACATTTGGCGTCACTTATCGGAGTAGCGTTAATATGTGACACTGGTACAGTACTTTGGTTCTTTTTAGTCGTGTTCTTCTCAGAGAACAGTAAATTTATGCAATCATGTTTTTATTTTCGTATAATACCTCAAACAGTATTCTTGTTATCCAATGCGTCATCGCGTCAGCACTGGAAATGGTATTTCAATAGACGCAGACGTATGAACATGATTGTGTAATGTAAATTAAAAGATATAAGCCTTTATTTATTAACCACATTTACAAATATTTACATTTCAATTAAAAACTATTCTGGTCTAATAAAAAAGGGGGAAAAATTAAAAGATATAAGATTTGAATTCAGTCCTAAAGTTTCGGAGCTATTAATGTAAGTAAGACATCAGCCTTGCGTTTGTAAACGACTACAGTAGCTGCTTTTATAATATTGCTATTATAAAACTTATTTATCGAAACTAGGAAACTCATTAGCATTATTATTTGGGTGTATTTAACTAATTATATCTTTCCACTCCAGTTGATATAAATAATAGGTTAATTTTTCTGCGAATAGCTTATTTCGTATTGTAGTCAATTATACAGCACACCGTAGAAATGGAAGCATCAAAAGCAGAAGCGCTGTTTTTCCTTGTGGGTTGCTTTGTGTCAGTATTGTGCGTGATAGCATTGTGGACGACTTGGTGGATCTTGCCGAGATGGCGAACATTAGACAACTACGTCAGCATCAACCATGTCACGATGGGAACTATACATTTGGTCATTTGTGCGTTCATGTTTGACGGTAGTGTCCTATACATTCTGATCATTGGCTTTATATTTCTAACAACTATGGCTTGGTCATTAGCATCATCTTTAATCTCTTACTTTAAGCTGGTGCTGCTCTATAATGTTAAAGTAAGCAATGATAAACTGATGATCACAATGTTTGTGTACGGATTGACCATCGTCGTCAAAGTGTTAAATATAATACCTGCAAAATTTATATTAGGCGTAGAAACCATTGATGCGGCATTTTTAGGACTATCGCCTTTGTTCTTTATATTATTTCTTAAAGTGGCATTGTTTATAAGTGTCATAGTTTCTGTAATGTCGTGTTTCAAAAAAAGTATATCTAAAAGAAAACTTGTTCATGTAGTGGCGCTAGTCGGAGTTGCGTTATTGTGTGACGCTGGAACGTTACTGTGGGCATTTACGCGTTTATTTTTTGATGCGAACACACTGGACCCGTTTTTCTATAACAGGCTGATACCTCAAGCCGCGTTCATGATGTTTAGCCCTTCGTCGCGTGCACATTGGAGGCGCTACTTCAGAAGACGCAGACGTCTGAAGGCCGCCACCGCTGTGTAGATGTCACCGGAAAATAACAAAACTCGGCAGTTGATCAATTTTATAGGTAGTTGATCAACTCTCGGAAAATAATAAACGGCATTTGAAATGGGCTACTTAACGTATGTATTTTAGTAAGTTGATTAATTTACGGCGCCTTGCCGTTAAATCATCCGACAAAGGCGAGGTGTACGTTGATTGCTCGACAGACTCACGTGCTTTCTCATGCTAAATGCTTATAATGAATGCTGTCGACCAATCAGAGAAAAGTGTATTAAATGACGGATAATAGTGTACTGTCAAATAGTACACTGGGCAACGATTGGCCCATTTGTGGATGATTTTACTTGAAGCAATTATTAAATTACGGCTAGGTACCGTAAGTTGACCAATTAGCTAAAATGCAATGCGTTAAATGGTACACTTCAACTGCCGTTTATTATTTTCCAAGAGTTGATCAACTACCTATAAAATTGATCGACTGACCAGTTTTGTTATTTTCCGGTGACATAGATACATTCACGCATGCAGCTTTAAAATATAATGTTACAAATAATTTCCGTACTACTACGACTATACTTTCCATACAATTCTGCGATCCTATTTTGTAAATAATGGAAAACTCATGTTGTACCTACTTTTCGTTTAGTTTAGTTAGGAATAAATGTTTGAGTAACTAAACATTTTTTTGTTTATTCCATCTATAAAATAAAATTACTTTGCAGCATTTTTGTCCCCAAGGCAAAATAGGTGTAAAGGTAAAATAAAGTCCAGATCCGACTAGGCAATATTATAAATGTGAAAATTCTTGAGCATGTTTGGATGTATGTTTGTTATTCTTTCACGCAAAAGCTGGATCGGTCTGGTTGAAATTTGGTATGTAGATAGGTGATACCCTGGATTAATATATACCTTAGCATTTTTATCAACACACCATGCGGGCGTAGTCGCGGGCGGAAGCTAGTAACACATTCATATAAATTGCTGTAGCACGTCCGGATTTGCAACTACCTCTGTATAAGTACCAATCTTTATGATAACTACTTATAAATTTAGAAGATTTAGGATCGGTTACTATGTATTCTGCACAAACCGCTTCTGATTGATTACAGTCTGGCAGATTTTTTAGTGCAGTTTACAATCAGCTGCTATCAGTCAGTTCATTCAATGGTACAAATCGCTCTACAATCGCTTAAAAACTGCTAGCTGTCAACTGCACTCATGTCGCGGTGGCACTACGATGATGCCGATTATGTCCTCCTAGTCGATTTATCGGCTCGGCGGCTGTTCTGGTAGGTATAAAGAGATCATCAGATTCTATTTTATGTTTGCCACAATGACAAACTTTATGTGACCATAGGAAATTCATTAGCGTTTTTATCGGGTGGCATTTTACTAATTACCCATATCTTTCCACAACAGTTGATATGAATAATAGCTTATATTAATGCACAAATTACGTACTTGATATTAGCGTATTATTCAGTTCAGTCATACAGCATTGGTACAGTAGAATGGGAGAGTCAATAGCAGAAGTGCTGTTTTTACTTGTGGGTTGCTTTGTGTCGGTATTGAGCGTCATAGCATTGTGGACGACTTGGTGGATCTTGCCGAGATGGCGAACATTAGACAACTACGTCAGCATCAACCATGTCACGATGGGAACTATACATTTGTTTTTTTGTGCATTCATGTTTAACGGTGGTTTCTTAAACGATGTTCCGATCAGTGGCTTTATATTTCTAATAACTATGGCTTGGTCATTAGCATCATCTTTAATCTCTTACTTTAAGCTGGTGCTGCTCTATAATGTTAAAGTAAGCAATGATAAACTGATAATCACAATCTTTGTATACGGATTGACCATCGTCGTCAAAGTGTTAAATATAATAGTTATAGTTACAGCCTATTTATCGTCCCACTGCTGGGCACAGGCCTCCTCTCACACGGAGAAGGATTGAGCATTAATCACCACGCTTGCTCAATGCGGGTTGGTGATTTCAGACTATATAGTCCAGGTTTCCTCAAGATGTTTTCCTTCACCTTTTTATCAGCCATACCTGCAAAATTTATATTAGGCGTAGAAACCATTGATGCGGCATTTTTAGGACTGTCGCCTTTGTTCTTTATATTATTTCTTAAAGTAGCATTGTTTATAAGTGTCATAGCTTCTGTAATGTCGTGTTTCAAAAGAAGTATATCCAAAAGAAAATTTGGTCATGTAGTGGCGCTAGTCGGAGTTGCGTTATTGTGTGACGCTGGAACGTTACTATGGGCATTCACGCGTTTATTTTTTGATGCGAACACACTGGACCCGTTTTTCTATAACAGGCTGATACCTCAGGCCGCGTTCATGATGTTTAGCCCTTCGTCGCGTGCACATTGGAGGCGGTACTTCAGAAGACGCAGACGTCTGAAGGCCGCCACCGCTGTGTAGATGTCACCGGAAAATAACAAAATTCGTCAGTTAATAATCAGTTAAAATAAACTTCAGTTAAAAATAATAAACGGCATTTGAAATGGGCTATTTAACGTATGTATTTTAGTAAGTTGATAATTTTACGGCGCCTTGCCGTTAAATCATCCGACAAAGGCGAGGTGTACGTTGATTGGCCAAAAGACTCACGTGCTTTCTCATGCTAAATGCTTATAATGAATGCTATCGACCAATCAGAGAAAAGTGACGAAGGTGACGGATAATAGTGTACCGTCAAATAGTACACCGGGCAACGATTGGCCCATTTGTGGATGATTTTACTTGTAGCAATTATTAAATTACGGCTAGGTACCGTAAGTTGACCAATTAGCTAAAATTCAATGCGTTAAATTGCACTTCAACTGCCGTTTATTATTTTCCGAGAGTTGATCAACTACCTATAAAATTGATCAACTGACGAGTTTTGTTATTTTCCGGTGACATAGATACATTCACGCATGCGGCTTTGAAATATGATGTTACAAATAATTTGCGTACTGCTACGACTAAACTTTCCATACAATCCTGTGATCCTATTTTGTAATTAATGGAAAACTTATGGGGTATAATTTAGACGGTCACCAAAAATATTTTAAGGACTCTAAGCTAAGGCACCAAATAAAATAAACAACTCCAAAAAAAATAAATTGACTTTATTTAAAGGGCACTAAAGTATATAATGTTATGATCCAAAAAAAATAAAATAACATCAGAAAAATCGCAAATTTCGCACAAATATTATTTTTGGTTCCCAAAATGGATTAATGGTCACCAAATTCTATCCAACTAAAAGATTAATATTACTACCAAAAATCAAAGTTAGTGACGAAAACGAATCGCTGCAAAACCGACTCCACGTAGTCTTGTCTGCCCTACCCCTAGAGTGCAATTAAAAACCGCGTAGGCGCGGAGGGGCGAGGCGGCCTGCGAGCTGAGGCGCAGGTAGTTTTAAGGCTCGCCGCCGCGGCTGAGGCTGGCCGGCTCGGCCGGCCAGCAAGCCGAAGCTGCGGTGGTGAGCGTGAAAACCATCTGCGACGATAAGCTCGCATGGGACCGCCGGAGCCCCGCAGCGCCGGAGCCGTGACAGAAGCCATGCTTGCTGCATGTTGCGTGCTTACATTTTAAACGCACTGAGTTACACACAAATTCATATAACAATAAATAAGCGACGTACGTTTGGTAACCCTAGTACTAATATTCTAGCGATCGTTAGCTTTTTTAGTCTAACAAAAATGACCAAATTAGGAGTCATGGTATTACATAATTGGTAACATCTAAGTAGTGACAATATATAATATTTGGTCTAAAGTGTATTTTAAAGGCGTCCATATATTTTTTTAGTAGTCAATAATACGAAAAAATGGTTTTATCTAATAATATTTTTGGAAACGTTATTTGGTGACCATTTATCCATTTTGGTAACCGTTTAGAATTTTTTTGGTAGTAAAATAGGTACTTTTTTGGGTGGCGTTTAAACACAAGCCAAACTTATGTTGTACTTTTCATTTAGTTTAGTTAGGAATAAATGTTTGAGTAACTAAAAAATTTTTTGTTTATTCCATCTATTAAATAAAATTACTTTGCAGCATTTTTGTCCCCAAGGCAAAATAGGTGTAAAGGTAAAATAAAGTCCAGATCCTACTAGGTAATATTATAAATGTGAAAATTCGCGAGCATGTTTGGATGTATGTTTGTTATTCTTTCACCCAAAAAACAGCTGGATCGGTTTTGGTTGAAATTTGGTATGTAGGTGGGTGATACCCTGGATTAATATATACCTAAGCATTTTTATCACCACACCACGCTTGCGAAGTCGCGGGCGGAAACTAGTAACACATTCATATAAATTGCTGTAGCACGTCCGGATTTGCAACTATATAAGTACCAATCTTTATGATAACTACTTATTTTAGAAGATTTAGGATTGATTACTATGTATTCTGCACAAACCGCTCCTGATTGATTACAGTCTGGCTGTTTTTTTAGTGCAGTTTACAATCAGCTGCTATCAGTCAGTTCATTCAATGGTACAAATCGCTCTACAATCGCTTCAAAACTGCTAGCTGTCACCTGCACTCATGTCGCGGTGGCACTATGATCATGATGATTATGTCCTCCTAGTCGATTTATCGGCTCGGCGGCTGTTCTGGTACTTAGGTATAAAGAGATCAGATTCTATTTTATGTTTGCCACAATGACAAACTTTATGTGACCATAGGAAATTCATTAGCGTTTTTATCGGGTGGCATTTTACTAATTACCCATATCTTTCCACAACAGTTGATATGAATAATTATATTAATTATTATATTCATGCACAAATTACGTACTTGATATTAGCGTATTATTCAGTCATTCAGCATTGGTACAGTAGAATGGGAGAGTCAATAGCAGAAGCGCTGTTTTTACTTGTGGGAGGTTTTGTGTCAATATTGAGCGTCATAGCATTGTGGACGACTTGGTGGATCTTGCCGAGATGGCGAACATTAGATAACTACGTCAGCATCAACCATGTCACGATGGGCACACTACACTTGTTCATATATGGGTTCCTGTCTGACGGTAGTATCCTGTACGTGCTACCCACCAGCGTTATCTTTCTGCTAACTATGGCTTGGTCATTAGCATCATCTTTAATCTCGTATTTTAAGCTGGTGCTGCTCTATAATGTGAAAGTAAGCAACGATAAACTGATCATCACAATGTTTGTGTACGGATTGACCTTCGGCGTTAAAGCAATAAATGTTACGACTTCTCTTCTTTTACGCTTAGATTTCGATGATGAGGCACGTTTAGGATTATCTCCTTTGTTCTTTATATTATTTCTTAAAGTAGCATTGTTTATAAGTGTAATAGTTTCTGTAATGTCGTGTTTCAAAAGAAGTATATCTAAAAGAAAATTTGGTCATGTAGTGGCGCTAGTCGGAGTTGCTTTACTGTGTGACGCTGGAACGTTACTATGGGCATCTACGCGTTTATTTTATGGCATGAACACACTGGACCCGTTTTTCTATAACAGACTGATACCTCAAACCGCGTTCGTGATGTTTAGCCCTTCGTCGCGTGCGCATTGGAGGTGGTACTTCAGAAGACGTAGACGTCTGAACGCCGCTGTGTAGATACATTCGCGCTTTACAATGTAGGTACTTCTATAAGTTAATATCCAACCTGTAATTAATCAGAAACTCGTTTCATACTTGATCTGAAGTCTTGTTGTGAATAAATCTTTGTTTACTACAGTTATTTTTATTTCATCTATCAAATATTATTACCTACCTATTTGGAAACACAAGTAATGATCTCGATCTTCTAAACACTACCTACACCTTTGGGCTACAATATTCATTTCAGAATCTATATCCAACTACTGATGGTTAATCGTACCTAAAAATAGTTATATTTTCAAAGCAAACAGTTTATAAGTAGGTAAATCAAACTTTATTTCGCTGTTTTCTTGTATTTATCGGAGCAACTGCCGCACCGGAGCATATAACTCCAACAGTCTGAAAACCTGATGACACCGTGTCCCAGAGTAGTTTCTAATCAATTCTGACTTTTTAGTAATTGTTTACACTCTCAATTGAATTTGACCATCAACTGAAGTTCCAGGTAATTCCAATTCCAGTAATTTGTTATTTAAAATGCGTGCTGTTAGTTGGCTGTAGACTGTATACAATTGGTGCGACGCATTAACTGCGCGTGTATATAATAGGGCTCCGATAGCCGATGTTTATCATGGCAGGCGGGCCAGACTGCCTTGTTTGAAACCGTGTTATGGATCAATAATTACCTTTTTAAGGATTAACCCACTATTTTGTATCAGGAAATCAAAATAACCAAGCTCAAATCAGCAGATGATATGTTTTTTTTATAAATTTTAAACGCAATATCCGATTTGATTCTTCTTTGGTTTTCAAACGTCTTCCTCCGTGGAAGTGTAAAAGGCATTAAGTTCGCAGTAGCAGAGGATCTGATGTTAGATTACATATCTACCTATTTATTTTACAGATAAAACATAGGTGGGTCCATATACAAGTACAACAGATTTTATCACAATTCCTCCACCGAAAGGTTCATTTTGATCGTCAGAATACTCGATTATTTTTAACAATATATTTTCCACACTCTTTGCAGAGTTCGCCGCCGCCGCTAAGTCCGCAGGGTCGCACGGATGACTCGAACGCGATCGTGTCCATCATCGAGTCGGCGGAGGAGTTTGTCTACATCTCGGTTATGGAGTACGAGCCTATGTGTACCTTCACGCATAAGCTGTCGTAAGTATTTACTTATAGACTTCTTCACCTTCGCGAAGGCTAACTATCATTTTCGAATTAGAATGAGACCCATGTTTGCAGTTTTGGGTACCTCTTTTATATAGTATAAATAAAAACACTTACTTGCTTCGCAGATTTTGGCCTAAAATAGACGACGCGATCCGCAAGGCGGCTCTAGAGAATAAAGTGAAAGTGAAGTTACTGATCAGCTGGTGGAAACACTCGGCGCCCTCAGAGGACTACTTCCTCCGCTCACTCACCGACCTGTCGCAGGCTTACCCCAGAGTTGACCTACAAGTGGTAAGTGCCTATATACTACATATTATATACCTAAAATAATACGAAACTTGAAAATGTAAATGAAACTCCAGTCGGACCCACTAGGGCCAAAGCCTGCTGGGGCTGCGAAATTGTTTGAGTTACCGCAGTCCCAGCACATGAAGGGCTCAAGAAGGAATATCATGGGTTTGAGTCAGTAAGACACTCACTTCCTCTCTCTGTATTAGGATGCGCAAGCGCAGATATAACCAAATGTTCCTACCCACCTTTCATCATGAAAATACATAAAATGATTTATTCTACAGTTGCATATTGCAAATAAATATTAGATATATTTTTCGAACTTCTTATGTTTTTATTATTACAGAAACGCTTCGTAGTCCCCTCAACACCAGAACAAGACAAGATTCCTTTCGGGCGAGTGAACCACAACAAATACATGGTGACAGACCGTACTGCATACATTGGCACATCCAACTGGTCCGGAGACTACTTCATAAGTACCGCCGGCGTAGCCTTTGTATTCCAAGACCAAACTCATGATGGAAGCTTCCAGAATCTTACCAGAGACATAAGGAAAGATCTTCAAGAAGTCTTCGAAAGAGACTGGAACTCTCCCTACGCGGTCCCCTTAAGACGGTTATAGCGTACGATGCTATAGTTAACTATGTCAGAATATCTTCCTTCCTTGTTAAAGTGTGTCGTTTTTTAATGTTTGTTAGGTATACGTACTTTACAGTGTTCTTAAGATTTTTTTTAGTTTGGTTTGTATCGTGACTTCAGCCGGTCTCGAAAAAAAATCGTACTTATGAAGATTTTTTTTTTGTTAAAAATAATTGTTTAATAAATGTGAACTTGGTTCTTGTGTCTTGATCTTAACCAAATCTCAAACAATTCTAGATTGTTTACCAGCTTGTTGTAATTATTATTTTGTCCTCAGTACCAATTTATAAGTACATTAAAAAAAATTGAACTTAGGTGTAAGATATTCAAGTATTAATAAAATTAAATTTGGATATAGTGTGACTGTGCCTTCGTAGTTCGAGAGACGAATATATGAAATCTTCGAGTGTATGTCAAAGTAGATTTTTATATCTTTTTAGATTTACATTTACTGTACCTATTACCGTAAGAAAATGTATTTCAGAAGCGGGTAGCATAGTATTATGTAATCCATACATTCGCATGTAAATAAGTGTACGATTCAATAGTCAAATGTATATGAAAATTAATAAATATATACCTATATAAAATTGGCAACGTTCGTAACAATAAGCAAACGAAATCACTGTGATTCTATTTTAATGTAAAAGGTACGAAATTAACAAGTCGGCAAAGCATTGTTAAATGCGATTCATTTTAAACCTTACGAAAAATGCTAGAGCATCTCTTTTTAAATATTTGACGTATTAGGATTATAATAACGTGCTTTAAAATCCTTTTGTGAAAGCACTAAACGTGTGTACAAGTACTTTGAGTAAACTATCTTTATCTATCGACTTTAAAATTAATGCAATTAATCGAACCTTCCTGAAATTGTGTAATCCTTAAAATCTAATAAATGTAATAAAATGTACTTACCCTCGGCGTTACAGATCAAATATTTCGCCAAATATTTTTAAGACTAATGATTATGTTGAAAAAATACTTCAGTAGGTAAAGTAGATTGCAATAGATCTATTATACATATCAATTCTATGTAGCTAATCCTACTTATAATGTATTTGAAATATTCAATCGAATTATGATTGTATTTTTGAAATTTTAATCAGCTATCGATGTTGTGTCAATAAATATATTCAGACTTGGATACTTCATTTATGAAGGATCTAATATTATTTCCATTGGCTCTTTAAACTAATATGTATTAATAAAGCAATAGATTATATTATGTTCAAAGATAAAACGCGTGATCGATGCTGAATAACTAAAGATGGGTTTAAAAAATAAAAAGTTATTACTTTAAGTTGTTTTTCTTTCATTCTCACCACTAATACAAAATTATTGGTTGACCTACATTGAAAGAAGATTGGGCAATTTATCCTGTTACGGGTAGGAGCTAGAGAAAAACCGCAAGAAAACGGCTGGTTTCGTATATTTCTATAGAATGTTCTTAACATCAGTAAATACACTGGAAACATTACCATTTTACAATACTCAGTAATGTTGAGAAATAAAGTATTTTTTCATCCCACCATCTCGGAAAGAGTAATTTTACCCTTTGATATCTGAGCGCAAAAGCCGTTTTTATCCTCTAGAGCGGCAAAGTGATTTGAATTTAGAACATCGTGTGCAATACTCCATTTGTGACAATCTTGATAAGATTTTTCAAACAAATACATATTAAACAAATAAAATACTGCTTAAAATAATTATTCAATTCATTCAGTAATTTTTATTATTGTTTTTACATAGATTTTTAACCTCGTTTCATTTTTAAACTGAGTTTTCAAATAAATGAACTTTAATAGGTACTTCTTTTTAATTTGGTACTCATATGTGCGCGCCATTTTGTTTTCTTGCATTTAGTAATTTCCTCGATGAGGTGGGATGAAAAGTTACGTGTTGCACTCGAGTGCAAAGATTTTTCACCTTGTGCTCTTTTGATTCCCTCGCTATCGCTCAGGATTCTAATTATTGAAACACTCGCTACGCTCGTGTTTCAATTTTAGAATCCTTCGCTTGCTCGGTCATCAAAATTGAGCCCGCGGTTAAAAAGCAACTTTGCACTCTTGTATAACAAATAACTATTATTAGAAAAAAAAACATTACAATTCAGAAACCACTGCATTGACGTCATTGCTGAGGCACTATAAAAATATAATCTGAGTCAATGCAAAATGTTTACTATCAATTTTTATAGTATTAACTATTTTACTTATATCTAGTAGAAGAAAATAATGTCAACAATGTAAACTAAAATAACCACTCATGTCAATTTATTTAGGAAATAATCGAAATAAAAACTGCATCAAAAATATTTACAATAAAATATCGCTAACCTTACAATCCAATGTTGCTGAAAAAGTATTGTATGTAACTATGTAACATTTCTTCGCGGTAAATAGGTCTGTATTTTTAAATAAATAAATGAATACAATTCTAGAAAAATCATGTCGAGTGGTGCGCACTGAAAATGTCAAACTTACACCACCAATATATAACATTATAATTTCTATCCAATTGAATTTTACAGTATCATATTGTCAGTACATGCTTTTGAATTCAGACAGCGACAAAAAAACTGTTTTACACGACAAATCAATATATTCACACTAAGTGAGAATAATAATATTATCTATTGGTTATGCAACTACCCCTGCGCCCTACAACACCTGCGTTTTAAACATAAAAACGTAACATTTTAACACGTAATTCGAAAGTAACAATATCGTGGAGTAATTGCAATATTTTAACAGTTAGGTGGCGCACGTAGCATTAATAAACAGACATGAAGGTAAATCAATTCTTTTATAATTTCTTACAAAATCAGGCATTTCCTTCTACGGCGTAATAAGAGCACTTTAGTGACAATTTATCGCGCTTTCCTTCTTGTATGCAAACGGAACGCGGATTCATTAACTACTTTTGGGGCCGAATTTACAATAATCACTCAACTTCTATCTGAAGAATAAATATAGCGGTATGACATATTTTCTATACAAAAGCTGTCACATATTCTATTGTTTGACAGATAAAAGTTAATTGTAAAATCGGTCTTTAGAAATGCAAATTACTTACAAAAGACATCATTTATTTACCAACATGTCTGTACTCTGTGGTCAGAAACGTTTCCGAATTCAACATATCTAGTAAATAAAATTTAAGCATGTGTAGCGCTGTCTTCGACGAAATCTCTCGCCTCCTCTTGTGTGACACACTCGACATGAGACACTTTGTTCCGGAACTTAACTCCATAGAACTTGTGAGCGTGTTCCAACAACTCCGGTCGGAAAGTTGTCGTGATGAACTGGGCTGAACTGGACAACTCGTGGATCATGTTTGCTATCGCCTTACGATGTTGCGCGTCTAAAGCCTGTAGAATTTGACGTGTTAGAATTATTTTTTGGGGAATACAATTTTTATGATTGAAAACGATTTGAATAAAATTTGTACATTTATCTTCTTTTCTTTAGTTCTATTTTTTGAGGAAGACAGGAAAGGTTTGTAGAGATAGAGAGAAATTTAATTTAGCGAGGTATGAAGCGAGAAAGAATATCATAAACCGACTTCAAATAAATAAGTTCTATATTATATGTGACTATTTTCAAACGGTTTCTAAGCTATCATCTTTTATCAACAAGTTCTTATAAACCTATAGCAACATTTAATGGTCCTTTGAAGGCAATAAAAAACACGCATTCACAATTAAAACCCTATATATGAAGCTAGCATATAACCTAACTTCAACTCACCTGATCGATTTCATCGAACAAGTAGAATGGGGCAGGATCACACTTCTGTATGGCGAAGATGAGTGCTAAAGCGACCAGCGACTTCTGTCCGCCGGACAACTGGTTCATTTCCCTCATGTCACCCTCGCCGCCAGTGAACGATACCTTTATACCGACGCCGGCGAATGGGTCCGCTTTTACACGCTGGGAAAAAATAAATTAAGTATAAAGTTTGATTAACTTCAGTCATTTAAGTACCAGGTTATCATAAAGTTTTTGGAAAAGATAAAGTTTTTCCTGTTTTAGAGAATGTCACAAAATCACAGAAAAAAATAAATGCTAGGAGTCTCAATGCATTTAAGTTCTTTATTCCTTTTAGAAGTGGGTGCTCACGAAGATCCGGATTTTTCGAAATTTATTCCACCACTAGATCTACAGTTCTGGTGTTATAAGTAATCCGAATATGGGTACCTAATAGTGTAATCAAAATAAATTATCAAAAAAACCGTAATGCATGCGCAAGGCATTAAATGGCGGACTACAGAGAAACAAAGTTATTTGACAATAATGACATAAATAGTACACTTACATCAGTGGAAGCCTCTTGACCGTCCTCATTGGCCGCTCTCATGATGAGACTGCCTCTGCCTTGAGGAACCAGTTTCTTGAACACCTCTGTGAAGTACTTGCATACTTGCTTGAATGTAAACTGTATGGCTTCTAACTTCCTGTGCTCCAATGTTTCGATGAGCTCTCGGATTTTCTCTCCTCTGTTGAATAGAGTATTTTATTAACGAAATAGTTTTACAATATTTTAAGTTGCAATATCATAGGGCCCGTTCAATTATTACGTAAGCACTATAGCGGGGTGGGGGGGTCTCTGTTTTGCTTATTTTGGATGACATGAGGGGTAGGGGAGTCCAGATGATGATTACGTCATCGATAGTTATTTACTTTTTTACACGAATTTTTCGGGGATTCCCGCAAATATACACGAATACGTTTAGGCACTCGCTTTAGAATCGATTCGCGGAATTACCGCGCGCTGTTTACTTGTCAAAATTTCTTGTCAGTGTATTGTTTTGTTCGGATACTATAACATTATAATTATAATATAAAAAAATTCATTTTTAATTGAAAAATGTTTACGAAAGCATGGGGGTAAAAGCTTTGTTTACTTTTGCTGACAAGGGGAATGGGGGGGTAAATACTTGTAATAAATCTGCTTCCGTAATATTTGAACGGCCCCATACAGAAATTCTACAGACTGTCTAGAAAGATTATTGCAACTGAAACGTAGTAAAACTATATGTAACACATTTCATAATGCTTTGAGTTAAGTAACAACGACTTTCCCAACGGAATCTAACACCTGCTTTGTTATGACTTACAAGCAGAAACATTACTCAGATATCAAAATCATCAATGAGAACCCGATCATTCACATCAAAGTAATTATACGTATAACACCAGTGCAGTTCATTCAACAGTTCACATTTATAGATATTCATACAAAATTCATGTGTCAAAAACATTATTAACTACATAAATACCAAGTGATAATAAAAACTAAAGCATTACTCATTTTATCAGTACGTGTAATACTTTGACAGGTGCGAACACTAGAAAGATCAATAAACACGTACAAATATTTTTCAATACCTCTATATGAAACCGGGCTTCAGCAAATCACAATAAACCATTATTACATTTCCCGTAAATAAAACAATTACGTGAAGTGTATTCGAACGCATACCAGGAGTTAAGTGGATAACTGACACGAACTACAAATCTAAATAAATCTGTGTCAAGATTAATAGCTATTAACAATGGGGTGAAGTTTAACAACATAGCTTTTAGAACAACATATATATAACGTAGCGCGCATTGTTTCACGCACAGACGATTTCCTAGAGAAATAATAGTATGTACATTTATATACTAGTACTGATTGGCAGTGTTTCTGCGAACAATGATCGAGGGCTATGGAACTTTTGGGAAGATCTAATCGGCGCAACTCAAGAAACATACGTTCCTGAAGATGCAAGACTTAACATATCTCAATTAGCGAAGAAATATAGATACCCTCTCCAAGAACATACGGTGCAGACACAAGATGGATACATTTTAAATTTCCATAGACTTAACCGACAGAAAAGAGAAGAAAGGTCAGTTGTGTTTCTAATGCACGGTATTGTCGAAAGTTCTGATTGCTGGATGCTAATGGGACCTAAGAAGGCGTTGGCCTATGTGCTGGCAGACCAAGGCTTCGACGTGTGGATGGGCAACGCGAGAGGAAACAAATACTCTCTAGCGCACGCGTCTATGAACTCTACGCAGTCAGAGTTTTGGGACTTTTCATGGGAAGAAATCGCTTTGTACGACCTGCCAGCAATGATCGACTATATCCTCAATAGGACAAAACAAGATAGCTTATACTACGTGGGACATTCGCAAGGAACAACAGTCGGCTATGTATTGGGTTCAATGAAGCCCGAATACAATAGTAAAATGAAACTTATGTTCTCACTGGCTCCTGAAGCGTGGATGGGTCACGTTCAAAGTCATTTATTGAGATTTTTTTCACCCGCTCAAAATGTGCTGGAGTTAATACTGTCGGATTTTAACACTATTATGACAGGGACGGATTTCTTCAACAAAATATCGGGTATTGTTTGCTCTATTATGCCAGTGAATTGTGACAATGTTTTGTACTCGTTATCAGGATATGAGACAAAGATAAATGAGACGTTTTTGTCGGTTATATTAGGGCACAGTCCTACTGGTTCATCGATACGTCAGTTCTCACATTACGGACAATTGGTACACTCCGAGCGATTCTGTCGATATGATTACGATGTCGTAGAGAATTTACGCAGATATGAGTCATTAACCCCGCCTGATTACGATCTAAGTAAAGTAACAGTGCCTGTAATTTTATTTTACAGTTGCAAAGACTGGTTATCGGACCCGAAGGATGTTGATATCCTTAAAAGCAACCTGCCAAATGTCGATGAGGAAATTTACTTGAACGATTTTACACATTTAGACTATCTTTACGCTGAAGAGGCAGTTAACATTATTTATAGAAAAATTATCGAACTAATTGATAAGTTCGAAAACGTTCTCTATGTTAAAGCCATCGGAAGTCGGACGGAAAATACTCCAAACAGCGTTTTGGCACCATATGGTCCAAAAAAATTATTCAAAAAAATATATAGGTAAAATGATTTATACATATTTGTAAAGTTCTGTTTGTTTGAATCAGATTTATAATGAATATTAAATGTAGAACGCCTTTTTTAAATAGTTTTTTAATGAATTGATTGGAACGTATGCCGATTGTATATTCACAGTTTGAGAAAATATTGTTTATGTTCAATTATTTATGTTCAATAGAAATAAAAAATAACTGTAACATCTACACTAATTTTATAAAGAGGTGATGTATGTTAGTTTGTAACAGTTCAAGGGGATAATCTCCGCATGTACCGAGCCAATTTTACAAATTATTTTAATAAAAGAAAGTACATTATTTGTGAGTGTTAAATATTTCATTTTGATACGGAAAGTATTTCCCGAAACGGCTAGAACGTATAAAATAAAACTCACCCAATATCAAGTTCCTCTTTCCTCTTGTATAGTTTTTCCTTCTGTTCAGAGAAGCTGATGAATTGATCCAAGGCTTTCTTGTTCACGTGGTTATATTTCTTCAGATGTTGGTTAGCTTTCTCGAGCTCTTTGAACAACTGCAAAGAATAATAATTGTGTAAGGACCTTCTGGCATAAATATAGGAATACAGGGATCAATGAATAAACAGTGCTTAGCGCGTTTGGTAAGGGGATTGTTGAGCCTCTATGTAATAAAAATTTCTTCAAGCCTTGCAATTGGATAGTCAGAACCCAGAAAGTCTGACAACCAGTCTTACCAAATGGTATCGTGTTGCCAAGGCAACTGGGTTGAGGATAATGTGCAGTCATCATTGCATATAAAAACTGGTAATCAGCTGCCTGTTATTAAGACTGAAAGCTGAAGATTAAGGCTAAAATTCACCCAAACATAATCCGTCGTCCCACAAACACTTTTAAACGTCTGTTGAACACCTGTCTAAAAAATTACAGATTATGACGTTGAAGTAGGGTCCGTTTTGCAGCCACACTTTTTTAGAAATGTGTTCAACAGATGTTTAAGTTTTTGTAGTACGGCGGAATTAAGCAGAAGAATGGATATTTATGTTGTCAGTGTACTTGGGCTTAATATTCTAATGTTATCTGTTACCTGTTTGAGCGACATCTTCTGATACTTGGCATGCAGCTCGGGCGCGTTGGGCAGAGTCCCGAGCGCGGCGATCTTGTCGAGAGATTCCTGTATTTTCTCCTGCAGTAATACCTCTTTGGACGCCATTTTCTCTAAGCCTTTGGCGTCTTCCTCCATTTTGTCTTGTGCTTCTTTTTCCTGTTTTATTAAGATTTATTTTTAATTTTTGCTTTTAGGACTGAATTTTACATGTACGAACTCAGGTTTACTATTTTTGGGAAATTGAGCTTTATAAGAAAAAAATACAATAACAATCTGGAGTCCATTTATGAGCTATATAAGTAATAGTAATATGAACCTAGTAAATAACCAGCTAAATTAGTGCAGTATGCAAACCTAAGTTATACACATTTTTTCTTGGTTAGAAAATTGTGTTAGTACTAACTAGGTATTTCAATAAGATAAAAATTCTTTCTTCCATCAGCATTGCCTGACTATGAGGTCAAACATTACAAAGAAATCACAAAAAAAATACAAACTAACCTTATTCCGCCACTTATCAAGCTCCAATTTCAAGGCCTTCTCATTCTTGACAGCGGCCTGTACTTTCCTCTCGACTTCTTCCAACTCCTTGTTAATCTGCTTGATTCTCTTCTCGGTAGCTGCGAGATCCGCCTTGCTGTTCGCGAGACGACGCTTGCGATCTTCCACCGAGATCTCTTGTAGAGCTTGTACCAACTCATCTTTACGACTGAGAACAGCAAAATGTAAAAAATAGTAGTACAACTTTTATGAATAAATTTTCCTTATGAATCATCTTGTGTTTTTGAAAATTATATGGCTGTGTTTTCAAGAAAACAGCAGGGATCGATTTTCCTATGTATTATTTGTCTCCGTATTTCGGAAGGCACGATTAATTGGTGAGTCCCTGCTGTCTTTTGAACATCATTGGCAGTCGTTACATGTTAGGTTGTCGGTTTGCCCGAGTAACTGGATTGACGAGATCAGATGGGCAGTCGCTAAATGTGCCACACTGGTACTAAGCTGCATGCAGATAGACTGGAAGCGTACCCGAACAAAGTTGGGAAAAGAAAAGATGAGAGATGCACTTACCGAATCAAGTTGTTGGTGAGCAGATTTTCCAGCTTGTTCTTTGTGGCTTCTAGATTCATCCTAGCGCTGAATGCTTCCTTGTTCTCCTGCGTGAGGCGACGGATGGCGTCGTTCAGCTCGTCCACCTTGCCTTGGTCGGCTGTCGATAGTTGCTCCATTAGTTCCTGTTGAGTAGGGAATATTTTAAGTCTAAATTAATTTTTGTAGGCACACTAATTTAACAATGATGAACGAATGAGGGTTAGTGAAGGTTTATTCGAGAAAAATATGTCGATTTGGAAAATTCGAGATATAAGTATGTAATATTTTATTTGGGTACGGAATAAGTTATCCCGGACGCGGATGAAAACGTGGGAAACAGCTAGTATTTTATATGCGAAATAATTTTTAATAAATGCTATTGATATACCAATTAACACAAGTAATAATATAACATTTGTATCTACACGGGTGAAACCGCGGGACAACAGCTGGTTTTGAATAGCTTTTTACCAATATTTACCTGATGTAACTCAGACTCCAGCCCCTCCTTGGTGGCCTGCATGGCCTCGAGGCTGGAGCGGCACTGCGCCAGCGACCGCTCCTTGGGGCCGCGGAAACGCTCGATAGAAGCCAGCTCTTCTTTCATTAGACGGATATCGGCTTTCACTTTGTCGAATATATCCCTGACGAAATAGGATTTTTTATTGAATAATTAGGAGAAATTGGATAAATAGGAGGTTAGGAAAATATAATCTTTTTATTTCATAACAGTTAAAGGAAACAGAAAAAAATAGGATAACTTTACATGCATAATTGCATAATAAGACGTCTATAAACGTATTCTAACAGAATGTTTGCAATAAAAGAAGTTCTGTGATTTAATCCTTGCATTCGGACTTCGAGACAAATTTTTTGCATGATTTTTCAGTTGTGAATGTTAAAAGCTTATTTTTCTGATTTTGAACTGTTTTTATTTTCTTTTCCATACTTACTTAGCCTTCCCCTGCTTAGTCTCAGTCCTCTGCATCTCCGACACAATAGAGTTAATACTAGTTTCCGTCTTATTGAGCTCCTGTCTGAGTGTGCTCAACTCTTGCTCAAGTGTTGTGATTTGTTCCATCAGCTCGGACCGCGTCTTCTGCATCTCCAGACGAGAACGCGACTGGTTGAAATAACCACCGGTAAGAGAGCCTTTTGATGATACCTGAGAACAAAATTAAAGTTAAAAATAATGCCTTATTCATAAATTATATATAATAAGGCATTATTTTATAATATATATTTCATAGTCATAAATTTCTATGACTTGGACTAGCTGGCAAGCCTAATCATCAAACAACTCTTCCCGCTGTGGGTGCAGCGTGAGGGAATGTCAGACTGACTCACTATAACCCACCACGTAGGGCCATATATTAGATTAAGAATATAACTGTTTAGCAAAATTTTATGATTAAGTTTATCCTGAAGATTGTTAACATTAAGACTTTTTTAAATGTAATCAACTAACCCATTAACTGTGATAATGTTTTCAATAAAAAAATATTATGTTCCTTCTTGAGCCTTTTATGTACCAGGACCTCAGTCTCAGAGTACTCAGCTGTACCAGGTTAGATTGCAAGCCGATTCAGACATAGTTGGGAAAAGGCTGGGTAGATGATGATCTTACCTGATCTCCCTCCAAAGTAACGCAATCCAGATGGAACTGCTTGCCGAGCTCTGTGGCACACTCCAAGTTCCTGCAGATGAGAGTCTTGCCGAAGATATACTTCATTGCTTTCGCGTATTTAGCGTCGTATTTCAGCTTTTGTACCATGGCTATAGCGTTCTGAAATATATAATAGAAAAAAGTGTGCAAAAGCAAAAAAACATGTTAGGATAGAGGATAGGAATAATATTATTCCTAAAACCTAGACTCAAGTAAGGCCGCATAACCGCAATTTTTCTTAAAAAACAATTCATAGGAAACAATTTTAAAAAGGCCCATTTTAAATTAATATAAGTGAATCATACATTGTCAATTTCTAAGGAAATAATGCTGTTTACTAAGAAAATATGACATAAGCTCTCCAAGAAAATATTTTAAAATATGTCTTCAATATCAATGAAATTGTCCAAAAATATTAAAGAATAGTTGACTACTCACATTATCATTAGGATAGACCATATCTCTAACTTGCAGTCGGTTGAGCGGCATGAAGGTGACCTCTCCCGGCAGGCTCTGTCGGTTCATCTCCTTCAGAATCTTTGTACCCACTGTGTCTGATTCTACGATGTGGTGGAATAATCTGTTACCGGCTGTTACCTGAAATGAGAAAAAATTACAATTATACTTACACTACTAACATTACAAATGCGAAAGTTTGTAAGGCCCAAGTTCATCGGCAACCAACGTCAGTTTTCTCATAACAACTGTTTACAGTGATAATTCAAGATTTAAAGTAAAAAGTTTATGCTGTCCGCGAATTGGACCTTAGTCTTTCAGGCTAAAACAATTAGCAGTAATACATCTTATACATATATCAATTGTCCCGAAGGAACTACTACATATTAAGTTCCTTCTTAGGATTCTAAGTCTATTTGATCATCATCATATCAGCCAATTGCCTACCACTGCTGAACGTAAGCCTTCCCCAAGGAACGCCACAAAACTTGTTTGATGTAGGGTTCCTTTCGCATTTACAATATGATAAAGTATCGTGCAAAATGGTGTTATATTTTAAAAAAATAGTATACCTCAACAGCAGTATAAATAGTCTTGTCACAGGTGAAGTTCTCAATGACGGGTCCGTAGTACTGCGTGGCGATCTTGGCCCACTCGCCGCCTCGCTCCTGGAATGTCTCTAAGACTTTGCGTACACTGTCTCGCCCGTTTAAGATGGGCTGTAAAAGGAAAAATACTTGTAGTTATTATATTTAACAATGCACGATTTTGAAAAACAGGTCATGTGCGGGTTGAACTACCAGAAAAACGGATTCATTCTATTGTTTGTTGTATGGGAGGCCCCAAAACATTTATCTTATTCTAATTTTCAATGTTATAGCGGAAATACATCTAGCCTAGTTTAAGCCATCACGATTCATGAAATACAACCTAGTGAAAGGCGGACAGCGAAGTCATAGTAATAGGTTCCCGTATATTATGGGTACGGAAACATAGAAACAAAGATTTGGATATTAATTCGTTTGAATGGAATACGAAGTGTGTTTAATGAGTTTCGGAAGATCGTTAAATTGGTAAATAATGAAACAACGTTTACCTTTCCCGCCATAGAGCGCAGTGCCTGATCAGCCTTTGCCAAGTCTTCTTTGAGAGACGACAGATTCTGCGTGAGGGTAGTTTCCTTACGCCATAATTCACTAAAAATATTAATTTAATTTTAGTAAAATTGTTTGTTAATGTAACTTTTTGCATGCAGCTGAGTTTACCAAAAAATAACAAAATGTGAACCTAGTGAGAAAGAGAAATCTGCAATTTTTGATTTATATAAACTGTATATCTATCGATTTTCTTACTAGAGATAGAATTTGATATAACTTGCTCATCTCAGAAAATCAACTGAAAAATAGATTATATAGAAATCCGCAAGTAAACGTGCAAAAAAATCATATTTTTCAAAATAATAATTCCTTTGAACATTGTGACAAACTACTTTTTATTCAACCGTGGGAAGTAATTCCCATACAACCATGATAAAAAAAAAAAACAAATAAACAATACATACTTCCTAGCACTCTGTTCCTGGTCCTTCCTCTTCTTACACTCATAGTATTGTTTGTTATGTTCGTCAATGGCGACTCTCTGCCTCTCCATCTCTTTTGTAGTCTCTTCTATTCTCTTCTCTAGTTCTGTCAACTTGGTAGCGTCGCGTCGCAAGTCGTCCCGGAGTTTGGTTTCATGGTCCTTTTTGTCTTTTATTTGTTTGCTTAGTGATCTGAAAAATACAGTAAAATGCTTAAAATAAAGTTTTTAAGTTTTCGCCATTTGGTTGTTCTAAAAGCGACAGCGAAAGTAGTTCTGCGTTTATTTATCAAAAAAATTAATATGACAAAATGGGATCAAATATGAAGCCAATCTAATAATAGGGGTTAAAGTATGAAATTGCCGATTTGTACTGAAAATCTAAATTGTATTTTTTTTTAATTTTTAACAAACTTATTTAATCAAAATAGTTGCCATTATTATCTATACATTGCGGCCATCTAATAAGAAGGTCATTTATGCCGTTACGATAGAACTCTGAGGATCTAGACTGCACAAACTGTGTGAAAGAATTTTGATCTGCCTCCTGGGAAGAAACTTCTTGTGACGCAGATAATTGTCCAAATCACAAAAAAAAATGGTCGTCCGTTAGAGCAAGGTCTGGCGAATATGGAGGAAGACGAATAGTTTCCAACTGCAGTTCCTGAAGAGTTAAAACGGTTTCTTTTGCTGTATGAGGCCTCGCGTTGTCATGGAGCAATAACGGTGAAGGTCGATTCATGAGTCGTGGCTGTTTTACTGCTAATTTTTTCAACATTATTCGTCTTCGGCTGGGTATCTGGGTAGTTTGACTAGGATCGGCGTTCGCCGTCTCTCTTAATTTCTCGTTAATCACCTGTCAGGCGGTCTTTTTCATGGCTCGTTCTTCAAGTCGAAGTTTCCACCACGAAAGCGTTTAATCCAAAATCGCACGGTGCGTTCATTAGCAGACACCTCTTCAAATGCAGCATTGATATTGCGGGCTGTTTCTGCCGTTTACTTCCGCGTCGGAACTCATATTCAAAAAGTACTCAAATTTTCGCAGTGTCCATCTTTCTTGTTTAAGTTGAATAACAAAAACAATTGAACATCGATAATCAAATGTTTCACATTTTTTAAAAGAAGAACATCACAGAAACCACGTGAAAAAAGTTTCATTCGAAAACCTCAAACCATGAAGACTCTATGGCAATTCAAAAACCTACTAGAATAAAACGGCAATTTCATACTTTAACCCCTAATATCAAGGTTTACGATGCCTAGAATGTTTGTCTTTGACAAATAGTCAATTAAATTGATGATGACAATTTAATTCATTCAGTATAAGCCTCCTATTTTAAAAATCGGTTACAATGACAAAATATTAATTTAACACTTACTTAAGTTCCTTCTCAATCCATCTGTCCCTGTCCTGTTTGGAAGTAAACTGTGTCCCTCGTCCCTGCTTAGCGTACAGCTCCTGTCGCTTCTGCTGGTTGAGAGCTAACGCGCGAGTACACTCCTCCTCACGCGACTTCATCTCTTCGTATTTAGGCTTCAGCTCTTCCAGTTCACGTTCCTTTTCAGCTATTTGTTGGCGAAGACGTTCGAGTTCGCCTTCTGCTCGTTCCTGGAATTGTAATTAGGTATGTTTGGTGCTTTGTGTGAGAGAACAGAGTAATTTTAGGGTAAACCGTGTAAGGTATTAACAAAACGTAGGTTGTGTTAAATTCGTAAATAACGTGTTTGCAGATCACATAGGTTACTCAGATTTTCTTTTCTACTTTTTGGGCCAGACACTAAATTCAAAAGTTGAATTGCATTTTGCCTTGTGAATAGAGTACATACAATACAGTCACTAAGCATTATTTACCCACCCAAAATATTAAAATGTTACTTAACTTAAAGTCTTTTTATTTCAGCAATTTTAACCAGTTTGACACTGACAGAGTGAGTTTGAAGACATTTTGGAGCAGTTCTTAAAATTAAGTGATGTTTCAGTATATAGCCGTTAGTCCCGTTTCCTCACATTATGGGTAAATACCATTATATTCGCTCACCTTAGACTTATTATCACCATCAACATCATCAGACAAGTCCTTAATACCGAGCTCAAGCTTGGTCTTCTCTCTGAGCAGTTGTTGTTGTTCAGTAGATAGAATGTCTTTCTCTTCACGGGCAGCTGCCACGTCTTTGCGAGCTTCTTTTAGCTTCCTAAAGTTAAAAAGTATCATCATTATCTCCCTAGCCTTTGCTCAACAATGTTGGGGTCAGCTAATCGGGTGTAGCTGAGTACCAGTGAAAGGAGCAATATAATAAATTCATATAATGTATTAATTCTTTTAGTATTTTAAATACATACAAGTTTCTAAAGAAACATATAGAAAAAACCGTAATTAGGGGTATGTAAGTATAGTTTTTGCCAAACTTTTTGTGGTAAAGAAACATTGCGCGAGTCGTTGCGCTAAAACCAATTTTAGGTATCAGCGGGTGGTATACGGACTACGGACACATGAGCGGACTTTTCAATTGTTTTAGAAAAATATAGTGGTTTTACAGACATTTGATTAAAGAACAACTATTATACCTGTTAGCTTCTCTGACATGCTCCTGTGCCTCTCTGACCATGTCAGCATAATGCTGTTGTTCCTTGCCACTGTTGGAACGCATTTTTTCCAGCTAAACAATAACAAAGGAGATGATAATTAAATATTCGGTACATACTAGAAATGTAGTTGATAGACAAAACCGACTTTTTCTAAACTAAGAAGTTCCAAAAAGTACACAAAAATTCTTCTTTGAAAGCAATTTGTTCAAAACAAAAAAATATTAAAAAAGTAGGCAAATATTTCTTTTATTTTAAACCATGGGAAAAACACGATTGAAATAAGAAACCTATTTCATATTATTTCTAATACATATAACTATCTCTTTTGATCTTACCTCCTCCAACTTCCTCTTATTCTCCCTATGTTCAGTGTCATGTATAATGAACTCCAACACACGTCGAGCTCTGTCCCATTTCTGATACTCTTTCAATTCTTCCTTCTCTTCCTCCAAAGTCTTCAAACGCTCCTCAATGGTTTGTAGGAATTCGTTGATTTTCTCCACCTGATATTTAATACAACATGTTGTTAAAAAATAATCTTTTAGCCGTCTATCATGCTATAGCTTTCTATTATTATAAGTAATTTTTTTTATATTCAGTTGTTCCTGAGTAAGCCAATAAACTCTACAGCTTGATAATACAGATGTTTAGTCTCTAAAATTAAAGTTATTTTATGCATTTTAAAACCAAGTTAAAACTCAACAAAAAATCTATAGACCACTTTTAAGCAGCGAAACTGCACCATAATACTGAATTAATAGTTACCTTTCCAACAGTCTCTTTAAGAATGGTGACAGACTCCTCCCTGCGCTCATCGTAGACCCTGGTACCAGCTACTTCTCTCAAGAGCTTCAGTCTATGGGAATCGGGCGCTATGGCCATTTGGTTGATCTGAAATAATAATATAGGCTCTTGTATGTATACAAACATTGGTAAAGACAAAGAGGTTACGAATTAACCATAGTTTACTAACATCATGAAAAGTAGCTCCAATATAAAAAGTGGCCTAATGCAGCGAATTTTTATAATTGATCTATCCATTTTTTGCTTCTATGTTGCATCAAAATTAAGTCAAAATTCAATCTCTCAGTATGTCCATCAGTTTTGCCATTAAACCATGATTGTGTAACAAGCATTAAGTATAAAGAGATTTCTTACCTTTCCCTGTTTCACAATGTAGTAAGGATTGGAGTTGGAAAGTCCAGCACTCTCAAGTAGATTGAGCACCTCGGAACGAGGCACCACTTTCTTGTTCAAGAAGAATTGATCCTTCTTCGATCCAATGACTCGGCGAAGGAATATCTCATCTTTTTCAATCTGAATAAAGAAGACTTGTATTTTATACATTGACCAACAATAGGTTAAAAAAATAGAGCAAAACTCTAATTGGTAATACTGATATATAATAAAAAATATTAGTTTTTTTTACAAAACATTCACACAAAGTCACACTTAAGAGGGCTATCACAAATTTTCGCGAATTTAAACGTTTTATACGAGTTTTGATGCTTTGGATATAGTCACAATAAAAAAACAAAAATAAGATTCAGAAAGTTTGATCATTTATCTTGAAAGTGTATTAAATAAATATTTTAATTTGTCCACGTACATCAGTAAAATCTTTGTCTCTGCAAAGGATGTTTCATAAAATGTTGCTTTTGGGTATCTTTTGATGCTTCGGTACTCCGAGGATATAGCAATTTAACCATTTATAAAAATGTTCAAGATACAACTATATCTTGTACTTGGAAGTGCTTAAATCAATTTATTACAATTCATACAGTATTACACCAAAAATAATTCTATAAAACTGAGAGTTACTGACAATTTTCCGTACGAAACTATATTTTTTATCTATGAAAGTATAATCCAAATTCAAATAAAAAACATTTAATAATTAAGGTGGTATTGTTATAAAGCTTGAAAAAAAAAATTGGTCTATTTAAAAGTAAAACAATATTTTAAAATAATTTTTGTTTGCAATGCAAAATCAATATAAATCTTGTGACGCGCGGTGTTCAACTTTAGTCAGCGCCAGGCGCTTACCGAGGAGGGACGTATCGCTCGCTGTTGCGCCGCGTAAACTCGCCGGAGTTCGAAAATATAGCGCAACCTACGCATCTAACACGTTTTGATACTAGTGAGTTTTATTTTATTTATTAGTTATAATGATCTGATTGAAATGTAATATACATAAGTATTAGGCCATGATATTCTAATTCGAAAATGTTATAGATTGGGTTCTCTTTTTGATGTTGGTTATAAAGAAATATGTACGTAAATGTCATCGTCGTTAGTTTCGCTGTTGCATAATAATGTAATTGGACTTCTTTGATTCTTGCAGGATAATGAAAGCATATTTAATTCAGACTATCAGACTCAATTGAATACCAGTACAAATAATATGGTAAGTATTTTTGTCACCCAAAAGGTATACGTGACATATTTGTTTTAATAAACTATCTACATTCCTAGTTTTCATTGTTGCAGGAAAATGAAGATACAATACATGGAAGACGAATTATAGATTTTAGTTTTTTTATAAATCAATTACTTATAATTGATAAACATGGTGAAAAGTTTGGTTGTCGATTAAATAATTTAAAAATTGTAAACGATTACTTGTTTATTGTAACTCAATCGAGCTATTCTAGGTTATAAAATTCATCGGTACAATTAATATTTCATAAACTATAAAAACAATAAATTATTTCGGAAAAAAGTGGCAAAGTCTCAAGTTTGTTTGTGCCGCGTGGCGGTCCGCAGGTGTGCGTTGCGTATTTCACTAGACGCACACATGCGCAAGTGCTGCCGGCTATCGTCTAATTTACCTACAACTGAGCAATTCGATTTTGTAATAGCGCTCTTAAGTATTTCCTATGCAGATTATTTTATTTACTAGTACTTGAAAAGAAAATACATAGAAATACTTAATCCAATGTTTAAAATATATTTTTATCAGACATTAGAAAGTTGTTCTATTTAATTAATTTATTGATTTTAATTCCTGTTCTTTTCATTACTATTTAACATGTTGAACTTAAGAACCTGTTTTAGCTAGATTAAATGAGAAATGTGTTAACACAAGTAGCATTGTAAATAGGTGCATAATTTATAAATTTGCAAAGATAGATAGAGCGCAGTAACTACAGTTTGAAATGTTTTTTCTCAAATACAAAAAATTACACAACTATTTTGGTGTTTTGGTGATTCCTGTGTGGTAAATAAGTCATCATGTTATTATTCTGTAAAGTTGCATGTTGCAATGGCTGTATTTTTTATACAGAACAAAAAATTTACAAAAGTTTTATCACAAATACATATTTAACGATTAAACTGCAACCTACTTTAAACTATTTTATACAATTAGTTAAGAAATTGATAATTGTTTATCTTAAATGCATACTCAAATGGAGTACACAGATACAATGTTACTTACAGGGATCCTATTGTCAGAATTGTCAAAGATGATCTCAACGAAGGCAGAAATGACCCTCGGGCCGGTACCTTCGTGTAGCAGGGCCAGACGCTGCTCTGGGCGCAGATGAGAGAACTCATCACTTAGCACAAATTGTATGGCTGAAAGGATAATGAATTGATCTCAAATACATACACAATACTCATATGTTATCTAGTGTATATGGTTATAGTGTTCTTATAGTACTTTTGACAACAATCAACCTACTTACTGCAACATAAATTCCCCTCAACTAGTAGAAAATTAGCAATGTTAGAAGTAGATACCAACCATGGAAAAAGTTACTTTTCCCAGATCCATTACGTCCGACGACAACATTGTGTCGTTTGTCGAACGGCTCGACGACAATTTGTTCGCGGTAACTCTTGAAACCCTGGATTATCACCTGTAAACAGACGCACATACAATAGCGTCACTTGTATGTCATCAATTTCTAAATAAACTGGGGAGTGAACGACTCTGGTAACCATTTCATTCATAGAAGGGAACTTAGAAGATCATCTTTTACCTGTTTAATATGCATTGTTGCAGTTCTTTAGACTTCAAAACTTTAATTATTGTTTACAGTGATCTCACTGTAACGTTGACCGCCATTTCGAAATGCCAAAATTGACCACAGATTGTTATAATATGTAGACAATAAATAAATGGGCCACAGATTATGCTGATGTTCGGCAATCGGATACGCAGACGCTAGATATACTTCATGATTTAAAACTTTGATTTATTTTAATACTTAAATGAATGTTTTTATAAAAAAAAACATGAAACACAACAAAAATCTGTCTTGTATTACTTCTATTTTTTTCTCTTATTGTCCCATGTTCACTAGACAATAGCGGACATACTATGTACAAACAAAGGATGCTGATGCAATTTCAGTTTCAGGTTTTAGGTGAAAATAGGTATGTAAATAATGGTTTGATAATAGAAGTTACGGATTAGACTACGGGTTCAGCAAAAAACTTTATAAACGCTGAAAAAACAACAAAACTTTATACTTAACAGACGTAGGTATACTTTAATTGGTCGCTTGGTGGTTTGCCTTTATTTAACAATCGAATTTGTTTGATGTAAGTAACTGCACCATTACACAATAAGCACAACATGATTTGTTTTCAGTAAATAGACTCATTTGCACATACATTCTAACAAGCTTTATGCATATCTTTTTACGACGTAAAATCATCAATGACCCTCCCGCTGTGGGTTAGCAGCGGTGAGGGAGTGTCAGACTCTTACTGACTAAAAGCCGTCGTGTTCCGTCGTAGGCCTTATGTGCTAGGGCCGCGGTACCTCTTTCGAACAACCCGCAGCCCAGCTTTATGCATATCTACTGAATAAACACGATAAGGTTTATACTTTGAAGTCCTCGACTGGAAAGTTTTTCCTGTTGAAAGAAATAAAAAGTACCTATGTTTGTGGTTCGTTAGAGCGTTGGCTGAACCACAAACATAACATACATGGGCTAGGCGACAACATAACATTTGTTGTCGCCTAGCCCATGATCAATATTGACAAAAACGTTTAGTAATGTTAATTGACGGACATTCCCAGTAGCGAATTTAGTAGATATTATCTTACGAGCCATCTTTTATGCCCATATAAAAATGTATTTGGATAAATGCCAAATTCCTAACATGGGGGGAAAGTCCTAAAATGTATGGACACGGTACAATCTCAGAACGAGGACATGGGTATGGGTGTTGGTAGATGTGGATAGATTAAAGTCTCCTACCACCCTGCCCCTTTCTTCACTTCAAGTCTGCAAGCGTTTTCTCCTAGGTATAGTAAAGTAAGGAAATTTAATTCTAGGCTAAACTATTTTCTCTACACGTGCCGTTTCGTATTTCATGTGCAGATTTTGGTTACCTTATACCTAATAGAAAAATGTCTGTTGTAAATAAAAATCTGGCCGGTTATTTATTTAATTTGTTAGAACAAGTTAATTATAAATTCAGAGGCCACCATGTAGTCTAAAATTACGTAATATTATATGAGGTTTTATTGGGGTTACTGAACTATTTATTCGAATGACTATTTTCTATTAATTTATGCATAGATCGACTGCTTCTGGACGTGATTTTCGCATGGCACTCCTGCGCAGTTCTCAGAATAACTTATTCTATACAACGGTGACATTTTAAATGCAGAGCTATGCAAAAACTACTTTGTATTGTGAGTTAGTTTAATGGCGATAAGGATTCGTCACTATTTAAAATTAGGACCCAGAAATAGAGAGGAATCTTGATTTTGTCCTTGTAGTTTTAAATGCAGTATCTATCTACCTATATAGGTAATGTGGACCAATTTATCTAAATAAAGTGCTTAACTTATTTTGGAAAATTCTATTTAGTTTCCTAGCGGTATTTAGTAAAAACCAAAAACTTGTTATCTCCCACTAACCGAGGAAAAAGTATAAAAATACCGAATGAAAATTAAACGGATTTTCTATCGCAAAACTTAAAATTACCCGAACTATCTCCATTTCGACAATTTACGTAATAAGTTGTAACATTGTATTTAAACAACCGATAGGAAAGAATAAAGGTGGTATCTATTTTCTAAATGTGGTCAATAAACTCTAGATCAAGTTCTTAGGTTTTGCAATTTTCAGAATAGAAAGAGAAGTTAAATGTCGGTTAGTTATTTGTTAACCAATGTAGGGGTTACCAACTAAAGGACTTAGGTCCGTTCTATAAAAAAATATTTACCTACTGTCTGCAGGCGGTTGTCCTACGGTTAGACTCAGGATATGGGTGCGCCATGTCCTTGATTTGGAGACGTAGGCGGTGGGGGGGTAATTTCCACCCCTCCCTCCCTCACTCACATACCCCACAGTGACATGACAATACTACGGGATAAAAGACCCGCAAACAACAAAACAATTAGACATAGTCGTCGCGGCATCTGCACGACCACGATTCGTCATACGCGCAAACATTTATTCCTACTGAATTATGTCTGCGCTAGACAAAATTCGCACTTGACCGGTTTCGTTTTTAATTCGTCCTAATGACGGAGCCTTCTTCATAAATATTTATTTAAGCATAACTGTATAGTGAGCAGTTGTATTTGTTTCAACGATTTCGTATTAGTACGATCTCCGCGTTTCATATCGGAGTATCGGTCCCAACATTCGGAGATTTTTATAAATAATACCTATATTTTTTAAAATTAAATTTAAATATGACCGCGACAAATGTTGATGCGATCGGTGAAAAAGAAAAAAGTGATCTTTTTGTGAAATTCGAAAAATTTGGAAAATTTCAAACGATACAATTTTTGTTGATTTGTTTAACTCTTTTTATGATTTCTATGACACACGTAAATTATGTTTTTGTTGCTGAAAATATTAATTACAGGTAAGATTTTTAAAAATGATTATTAGGTATTAAATAATATTTGAAAAATAAAACCACCGATTTTTAAAAAATTTAAATCTAGCACGCTTATTTCTATTATTTGCATAATTTTCCATCTGTGTGTATAAATATCATTTAATATCAAATAATATATATTTAATAACTAGAACTTAATCCTTGTAAAAATTCATTCACACGATGCCTTAACCCTTTAAACATTTTAATTAAGTAGGTACTATAAGTTTAGTAGGAAATTACTTGTTACGAAAAGTTTCATCTCAGATCTACAAAAAACAGAAGAACGATTCTAATTATGATTAATGTTCCAGTTAATTGAGTTGTATAACCGGGAGCAATGACTACGAGTTATCAAAGCTCGAAACTCGACATCTTTTGTAGGTTCGAAAAAAAAGAGTAGAATAGGGATTTGCGGATCAATGTTAATTTTTAAAGCCTTTTGTGATTTCCGGTAATCAATTGTCAGGATATTATGTCTATCATATACCTAATAAGTTTTAGTAAATAAATCACGACTGCTACCTAAGTCTGATAACAAATATGGATCGGCAGGAGGCTTCTCCCTATTTAACCCTGACCGCCGTCAGCTTTACCTAATTATTTTTCCCGATGTCAGTGGGACTCCATTTTATATTTCCAAATGTTTTTTTTTTTGAAAATTCAAAAGTATTTAAAAATAATAATTTTATTATAATATTCATCACAATTTAATTAGTGTTTATACAATTAAACATAATCTAAAGTTTTATATGAATAAAAATGTAATGTAAAGGTTTTTGCAACTAGGTACTTGAAGTCATTGCTCTTGAGTTTACTGCCAAGTCCGTTAGAGATGAATGTGTCTCTGTGTGCATCAATTGAGCTCATTGTCACAATAAATAGCTTCAATTTCGTCTTCATTACTAACTACTTGCGATAAATTAATTTTAATGCTTTCACGATCTGCACAGATGTCGAATGCCAGAGTGTGAAAGTCAGAATCAGGATATGAAGACACCTTCCTGGTGGCCTGAAGACGTTGACACCAAATGCTACAAACCAATACTGAATGATGAGCATTTGATGTCGAACCAAACTTGCACCAATGCTTCGTTTAGCGGAGTCATAGAGCAGTGCCAGCATTGGGTCTACGAAAATAACAATTCTATTGTTGCTGAGGTGCGTATAATTTTTTAATGAAAAATTTTTAAATCAACAATACTCGTTGAAAAAAGCTCTCGTATGAGGTTTTTCTACTTATTTATGTTGAGGAGAAAATAGGAAAAAATATCTTATATCCAATTTCATCTCATCTAAACGCATATAATGTCCACATGGAATTATCATTTATTAACTATAGATCGTAAAATTAAATCCTTTAGATAGTGTTTACGAAAAGCTACGTCAATAACAACACGAGTGGCGATCAATTAATTCACACTCTAGAGGCGCCTAACGGCGCCATTCAAGCTTTCAAAACGTGTGTAAACATTCATGATAAATTACTTATATTGATTTTTATAGTCCAAACATAAAGCTTTTGCATTTTTTATAGCACATACATATCATTCATAAAATTTTCTTCCAGAAGAAATGCTCGATACACCCTAAAGATTTTCTATAAAAAATCGTAAAGGTTGATGCAATTCTATTTCGTACTTCATAGGGATCATCTGTAAGTAGGTATTAGAAAAATTCCATGTATCTATAAGTACCTACTCTACGATGTGAAAGTGGTCCAATGTCACCTGAACGGTGCACGTGTTTCGGCCTGGGTTTCTTCCTAGAAAGATTTTTTTTATCTTTGCATCTACCTAAAGATTTTCTTGCACCTTAGCGATAGAGAAAGGTGAACCTACATTACTAGGTTACTCACCTTATTTAAATAGCGGAATGTAAGTCTCATTTATTACCAAGTAATTCGCAAGAAGCTCCTTGCATTTTTAGATAAACAGTATCTACTTTTCTACGTAGGCACTTTATTAGACTCATTATGTAAAGTCATAAATTAATTAAACGTATAAGAACAGCGGCTATAAAAAGCTAGCTTTTTGTTTGTCGAGGTTTAACGCAGTAATTGCATAACCTTAAGTTCATATTTTTAGAACTGCAATAATAATCATAATGATATTGATAAAGACTATCAAATAATACCATGCAAATAAAATTAAAACTTTTGTTTAATTACTTATCTAAATACATTTTAAAATAACTTCTCATCGGGGATTCACCCGCGCGCCTTGTCAACATAGCCTTGATAGAAAACCTTATATTATCTAGTTCAAACACCTAAATTGAAAGTTTTTATCTGGAAGGGACAGGAGGCACTATTTCCGTGGATTCTATTATTTGCATACCATAGCAAAGTAAATTATCGCAAAAACGTTAAACATTATCAAGGGGTCACTTATAATTTTCGTCAGGGTCTAAATAACAATTAATATGCCTAGGTATTTTAGCCGGATCTTGATTTAGGTTTTCACGGAAATCCTACATTTATTACGTCATTATTATTTATATTGATTACATTACAGAAGGTAACTGAATTAGCACTTAGTATCTAAATGTATCGCAAAGTTGTTGATATTGCATGTTTTGCCAACTTCTTGTTTTTGTTTCAGCTCAATTTGGCATGCCAGCCGTGGAAAATTAATTTAGTGGGCGGTATTCACAATGCGGGGATGATATTTTCAATGATGTTCACAGGATGGATAGCTGACAAGTAAGAAAACGCCCATAACTATGACCATTTTTACCCTATTTTCCCCTTTTCGAAGATCACACTTGAAAATTATGATCCATTAATTTCTCCACTTTCTCAGTCAGCGTAGTAGGTATTGGGCGGGGTTTTACATCACGTACTCCTCTCTAGGCGAAAAAAAACTCTTATTCTATCTAGTATTTCTAAAACCACATTCTAACACAAGTCACGTGAAATACTGGTATCGTTAAAGAAATGACAACTGCTGCCGTACTTACCGGTTTTGGAAATGAAATTATCTGCTCAAGAGTTCGCCACCTGTATCCTAATAATTCTATTAGAAAATTGTAGGTAATACCAACTACCTATATAATAATACCTGTTTAATAAATTCCAATAAATGACATGAATGCTCTGGGAGAATTTCTAGAATTATTATTTAATTCCACACTCAGGCTAATTTATTGACGAATTGCCATTTAGCGAAAGATTTTTATATTTTTTGTGGTTTGGATAATTATTCCGAAATAAAAATTGCCAGAAAGAAAATTAAGGAAGTCCGGGAAATATAGTACACGTAGTAACTAGTAGGAAATATACAAATGTATAGCAATAGGCCTATTGTCTATCATTGGTTCACGGCCTACTAACTATTTCGCAATGTTTTTCCACAAAAGTCACATGAACTCAAACACGCACCTAATTTGCTAAGTTTGAATTCTGCCCTTGATGCCCAATTGTTCTAGTGGCGCGGTTCCTTTGATGCATTTGATTCGCTATATCGTAATGGGTTAGATCCCTGATAATTTTGTCCATTCCTCCGTTCGTTTTAATTTTTTAATTAAAATATGAGAATTTTCCATTAATCGGAACGTAGCCAGGAATTTGGACTTGATTGATTGAGAGCTATAGGTTTAATGTGGCTTTAAGTAATATAAAGGGGTGTCCCTACCTCCTGGATACCCCTTTTATGGACCTATGCTCAGAAGCTAGTGGTTTGTATGGCTAAGTGCCCACAAGGCTAAGTTTACAGCAGTTATGCCAACAGAAAACAAAATAAACGGGCAATAACCTAACATACCTACCTACCCTTCTAGAAACCGTCTTAAAATATTATGATTATTTTTTTTCTTTATTAATCAGTGATGTAGGCTCTTCTATTTTTTTGTGGCTGGATAAGTATAGAAAATAGGTATGTCTCGCTACAACCGACTCAACTACATTTTTTGCTTAAAACTAGTCTTCCTAGAAAAACATGTCGATGTTGTTTTAACAGTATTGGACCACACTTGTCGACCTTCGTCTTATCAATATACCAACAACCAGTTTTGAACTTTTACATTAGGGGGCAGCATTATGGGTGTAATCTTGTATTAATTAAACAAACACTGTAACGAGACAAACAAATGACTCACGAGCTTATTTTTTTAGACGACATAGACGGACAATTTACTCGGACTATTCAAAGCTGACTTCTAAACTTGCTGTTTTTATTACATAGCGAAAGCATGTTTATCCCGAGGATCCTAGGTTAGCTGAGGACCTTTAGGTATCGCCGCGGGGTTAATAGGTAAATTGTTTTATGTTTCAGAATTGGAAGAAAGCCCACCGTGATTGTATGTGCTGTCGGTGCGTGTATTGGGGTGTTCAAGATATTCGTCACAAGCTACTACCCGTATCTGGCAATAGAGTTCCTTGAGTCAGTATTGGGATCCGGTCTTTACACTGTTGGGGTAGTTTTGAGTTAGTAATTTTCCCTATAAACACTTATTAAATATTATAGAAGGAAGCTTATCACATTTGCTAATGATTAACTTTGTTTTTCAGTGATAGAAGTAGGAGGAAGTTCAAAACGAGTACTGACAGGTATCATCTTCTCATATGCGGTGTACGTCGGTGAAATTATTTTTGCTTTCTTAGCAATGGGCTTTCAATACTGGAAATGGTTGATATTAGTGGTCTACGCACCCATGGTGCTATTTATTCTGTACATATTTGTTCTGAAAGAGAGTACAAGATGGCAATTACTTCGTGGAAAAATGGATGGAGCAAAGAAAACTTTGAATGCCATAGCAAAAATGAATAAATTGGACATTGGTGAGAAAGAAATAGAAGATGCAAATGACGATCAATTACGAATTATGTTCGATGTCGTAGAACAGAAAGAAAGGGAGAACATGAAAGTCATTATAGGATCGAAAGAGATAATGACTCGGCTATCTGTGACGTCATTCTGTTTCTTCACGTCTAGCTTCCTTTATTATGGATCACTGGTCCACTGCGTGCTGCTACCAGGGAATAAATATACTAACTTCATCCTTGCTGCATTTACTTCATTCCCAGGAGAAGTGATTGCATACTATACATTTAACAAGTACGGAAGAAGAATAACATTGCAATGCGGATATTTCCTGTCTGCCACTTTTCTCATATCTCAGAACTACTGCCCGGAATGTGAGTATCGAATACCTATCGACCATTGTAACATCTGATAGAAAGTAGAAATCTCGGAATGTCACATAGTTTATCCCATCTCATATAATATGCAGTGTCGCAGCTTTTTCTTGATGAAAGTGGTTTTTTAGGCCACATCAATAAATAGATACCTACTTCGTAAATGGTTAGTCCCATACCTTCCTAAGAGGTGAGGTAAATGACCGATATCAATGAAGCTTTAGTTCAATGTTCATATTGACAGATACCTACTAGGTATCATGGTTTAATGCTTTGAAATCTTTTTCAGCCCTATCCTGGTTGAAAGTGGTTCTATTCTTGGTTGGAAAACTCGGCGTAGTCATCTGTTTCACTGGTATTTACACGTACAGTTTGGAGTTGTTTCCCACTAGTGTCAGAGGAACCTTGCTTGGTTGGGGCAACACAACTGCCAGGATTGGAAGCATGTTGGCGCCATTAACGCCATTGCTGGTAAGACAATTTCCTGGAAATATTTTTTTTTCACCTATCCCAAGGTACCTACGCCGTCCTTGTAGAAACCAAAATCCACTCTAGATCCATCCTCCAACTTATGAACTACTCAAAAACTACGGAAATCAGACCGGTACTAAAGGTCATGCAAAGCAGAAGGCCAAGATGCAATGCACAGTGCATAGACGCCTTAATCCTTCCATTTTTTGCCTTATTTTTTAATGTCAAAGTGCCTGTTAAGATATTTTTATAACGAGCCATTAGGTACAGCAGTTTAATTAGTAAAAAAAAATAAAGACCGGTTTTGCACATTCCTGACTTATTATTATGTAAAGGTACCTATTGGGAATTCTCGGATCTTAGTTTGTACGCAAAACTGGTACGTTTGAATATGATAATAATTATCATGTGATCGTAGACGATTCAATAAATGGGTGTTGTTGATTTTAAAACGAATTAATATTCAAATCGACATTCTTGTGAGATAGTGACTCATAAGTCAACAAGAATGTCGATTGAATGATGTCGAAAAGAAAATAAGGATAAAATAGGTATGATTAAAATATGCAAAAAGAAGGGAAAAAAATTCTAACTTCTGTTGTTTGTTTACAGATAAGCGAAATAGCAGCGTTGCCATCGATCCTGTTCTCAGCCACTGCAATAATATCGGCTCTGCTGCTAACATTTACTCCTGAAACCAAATCATTACCAATGTTTGACACTATCGCACAAATTGATGCTCACAAAAAAGCTTCGCAATTTAAAGAAGAACAATGCGTCGAAACGCCTACAAACCCTACGACAGTGTCCACAAAACTATAAAAATAAATGTAAATTATTACTTACGTTACCAGTATTGGCTGATTTTGAATAAGTTACTACAGCTTCGATGTGATCTAGTATTAAAATCTATTTATAGCGATCGATAATAAAGTTAAATGTTGTATACCAACTTAATGAGTTTTATTTACCAAAGAACATGACTAGATTATGGTACCTACAAAAAATACGATGACGTGAAAAATCGTAAAACTGCACGAATTGATTACCTGCAAGTTTATAAGGGAGTTCACAAAAAAGTACTTATATGAGAGAGTTATATACTTTTTAAGGATGTTAGAACATAAGGGTGTACATAGGGGGAGTTCATAAGGGACTACGGAGTGCATATTTAGGTACATAAAAAGGAAAAATAACTGGGACGTCACAAGTAAATTAGGGTGGACTACTAACTACAGTGCCCACTCCGCGGTAGATCCGCAACTAAGTTGAGGTATTTCGAACTTTATTACGATTCAATAATAATGTCGAATCGTGATGGGCAGTAGATGGAAACGGATTGCCCAATGATTGGAGCAAAAGCTGATATATGATGAGTATGATGACATAAAAACCATAAAATCGAGGTAAAAATTTTATCGTCCAAAACCGAACTTCAAAATGTTTTCGACTTCTAATTTTGAACGCAACGCAAATATTTTTCAATATTGCAATACAGGAACGGAAATGAAGTATTTGATTGAAGTGTGACAGCTACATAACCTAAAAACTTGCGCTGTTTTTAAATTGTGGATTTATGCAATTTCTTTAATTTATCACTGAAATATCAACCATTCAAGTGTAATAATAGTAGCGTGATATTGAAAACATGGAAGGATTTGAAATTCGAACGTCGAACAGCAAAAAGGTAAGGAATTGTTTGTCAATACATCTCGTAAATTGAAAGTGTTTTTTTTAATGAAACATTTTATTTTCAGGGCAAAGGGTTGTACGCTACTAAGAAATATGACCAGGGTGATGTGATTTTGGAAGAGGACCCGTTAGTTTCGTGTCAGTTTGCTTGGAATGCGGCCTACAGATATTTAGCCTGCGACTATTGCATGAGGTATGTTTTTGTTCTTACCACTTTTTATTTTTAATTCAGACTGACTTGACTATTCAACCAGTAATACTTTACGTAGCTATGTCTGGAAACTGAAAAATTTATTGAGGCTACTAAACATTCAACTTGAATAAAAATGCAATTTTAAGCAACACTTTTAAATTAATGGTTCTTTGAAATGGTATATAATCCTACAGATAAATTTAGGTTTTGTAATGTTAGTTCATAAAATAAATTGGTTTAATTCATTGATTTATCCTAGACAGCCAGAAACCAATAACATAATAATGTAATAGTCATACAAATAATAATCAATGATCAATACCTACATAGGCATAAATTAGAAAATTTAAGAGATGTTAAAAACACTACACAAATATGTTCCATAACAAAAGAGTGCAAGAAAAACGCCTACTGTAATTTTGTAATTTTATAAATGCATACATGGTTAAATCAGTTACTCACATAACAAAATTACTCCATTTCAGGCCACTAGAAACTCCAGAGCAGAACGTAAGGCGTCTATCATGCAAGCCAGACATTATTCTTCCACATTCCAACACATTCGAGATAAACATTGAGAGTATAACCAACTGTGATCAATGTGGCGCCCTCTATTGTTCAGAAGAGTGCCGTCAAAGGGCCTATGTTACGTATCACAGGTTACTCTGTCATGACTCCAGTGATGCTCAACATCCGATTGTTGTGCTTTTGGAGACTTGGAAGTAAGTTCCAATCTTTATATTATAATACATGGAATAAACTAAAGGAAAAGCATGTTGAAATTTATTATCTCTGTCCAAAAAATAAACAGGACTATTTAATAAATGAATGTATATTAAAACTTGTTCTTCTTAAATGAAGAACTTTTACTTCTCTATATTTATCAAACTAGCAGAGAAAAAATGGATACAAGTATCTAACAGTTCATTCAACTACCTATCTGCTAATAAATAATAGTAAACAACTAAATATAAATTATTTGTAATAACAACCAATCCATGTTCGCCAACACAATCCACACTATTTATTTTCTTACCACTCTATTTGATCTTCTGTGTTTCCAGACAAATGCACTATCCTCCAGAAACAACAAGTATAATGCTACTCGTAAGAATACTAGCGTACATCCAACAGAGTTCCGACCCCGCCGCAGCGGTTGCCAAAGTGAAACAGTTCTGTCACCGCACAGAGAATGAGGATGCAGAGTTGGTACACAAGTTATTGGGTGAACAGTTTACGCATCAGATGAATACGTTGAGGGAGATGACCTCTCATGTTGTTAGCGGTGATGAAGTGCAAGAGGTGAGGTATAATCATTGTAAAAGTTGTGGTTTTTTAGGGTTCCATAACCCTAAGGGTAAGTTTTTACCCAAAGGGTAAAACGGGACCCTATTATTTTTGCTTCTCTCTGTCCGTCCATTCGTCAGTCCGTCTGTCTGTCACCAGGCTGTATCTCATGAACTGTGATAGTTAGAGAGTTGAAATTTTCACAGATGATGTAGGTATTTCTGTTGCTGCTATAACAAATACTGAAAACTAGAATAGAATAAATATTTTGGGGGGCTCCCAAACAACAAACGAAATTAATTGCTCATTTTATAAACAATGGTACGGAACCCTTCGTGCCCGAGTCCGTCTCGCACTTGGCCGGCTTTTTTTTATTGTAAAAGCCATCAACTTACACAATGCTTTTTGTCTAAGAAAGTTTTCTACAGCTATGATCACAGGACAATTTTTAGTTGGAAAATTATGGAATAAAGTTTTATTTAAATAAATATTTGCTAACCTAAGAATGGCAAACACTCATATCTGTCTGTGTGCACAGTACAGTTGAATCCGTTTATAATGATATCGAAGGGACTTTACAAAACGTCATACTAAGCAGACATCATACAAAGCATTTCGTAGAAAATAAAACATATCTCCTCATTTTGTCAGTATGTACATATTTATTTAACTAGACAAAAACATATAAGAGAGATAAAATAGAAATAATATGCAATAAGTACACACATGTTTGTACATTTTCTCTGAATTAAAACAAGTTATTGCATGACTCCCGAATTTTGTTCAAAGTAGGATGGACGAAAATTCGTCACAATAAGCGACATGCCACTATAAGCAAAGTCATTATATCAGACTCTTTTATAGAATTTTATTTAGATTTTTGTTAGAGAAACTGGTACTCAGCTGAATCCGGTTAGACTGGAAGCCGACCCCAACATAGTTTGGGAAAAAGGCTCGGAGGATGATTTTATAGAATTTTATTTGAAAACCAAACTTCAAGTGTAACGTCACAATAAGCGGTTGGTCAATATAAGCGGAGTCATAATAAACGGATTCTACTGTAAAAGCTATCAACTCACACAAAGCTCTTTGCATAGGAAAGTTTTCTGCAGCTATGATAACAAGGACAATTTTTAGTTGGAAAATTATGGAATAAAGTTTTATTTAAATAAATATTTGCTTAGCTAAGAAAGGCAAACACTCATATCTGGCTGTGTGCACAGTATTTTTAAATACAATATTATGCCGTCACATGCCTGTCTATAAATAGACCATTATTTGAAATGTCGTAATTACGAACTAGTTTTGCAAAGCCAGGGCAAATATAATTTGTTCATTTGAATGTTTGAACTATTCACGATAATCGGTGTGAACACAATTTTGACGTCGTACTTTACACTATTGAACCATGACCAAAAAAGATGAGTTATACACACAAATGTAAAAAAATACACAGAACAAAAACACAAACTAGGTAAAACCAGTTTTTCTTTTATTTAATCAACTAAAATTACAATACACAATTTCTTTACAGTTCCTAACACCAGAAGGATTTTGCACTCTAATGGCATTAGTTGGTACAAATGGACAAGGCATTGGTACCAGTCCGCTGGCTATGTGGGTGAACTCTGTGCTGGAACTCACCATGTCTGATGATGAAAGACAACAGCTGGACCTGTTCATTGATAAACTTTATCAGTATGTGGAAGAAGGTATGTAGTGTTATGTTATTTAATGTCAGTGTTGTTTTTGTTTAGGATTATGAAAGAAGTGAAGGTATACATACTTATGTCCATTTACATTAGTTTTTTTGGCAATTTGAAGAGATTAGTTTTATCGTTATAACTATCAAAATAAGATATAGATTAAGAAGATCCAACTGCTTTTACACATTTACAACCTTAAACTACTTATTTTGTAAAAAAATATAATACTATATACCTACATAAAAACATAAGTCCTTGTCCAAAGAATAAGCCAACCCTTCAGTCACGCGAAGCGTCGACAAGCCTTTTCGCAATGTCAAATGCTTTTCGAAAAATTCTAATAAAACTATATTTTAATTCCAGAATCCGGTTCATTCCTAAACACGGAAGGCTCGGGCCTATTCCAGTTGCAAAGTTCCTGCAACCACAGCTGTGCACCCAACGCCGAATCAACATTCCCTTACGGCAACCATAGGGTGCAGCTGAAGGCGTTGAAGCCTATAATGCCGGGCGATGAGATCTGTATCAGTTATCTCGATGAATGCACTCTGCAGAGGTCAAGGCATTCGAGGCAGAAGGTTGGTTTAATGTCCTTATAAGAATCTGACTAATACTATGAATGCGAAAGTTTGTATTATGGATGTGTGTTTCTCTTTGACGATAAAACTATAGGATGGATTTTAATTAAACCTAGCAGCATTATAGCTTATACATGTACATAAATGATACATAGACTGCTTTATGCGAATAATTCGAATAATTGAAAAGGTAAAGAATTTATAAGTTCTTTATAGTTCTCTGTCTTTCAATTTAGAATACTTTTACAGTTTTAATAGTAGTCCCAGTTTTATTGTTTAATACCTTCAGTCTCCCATATGTGAAACAATATCTCAATCGATGACGAAAATCTAAATTAAAATAATACATTCATGTTTTTCTTTTTCCAGGAACTAGCCCAAAATTACCTCTTTGTATGCTGGTGCGAGCGCTGCACGGCCGAGTCTTCCGAGCCCGACTGCACCAGCGAGGAGGACATGAGTGACGAAGATATTGACGCGGACGACTGATGTTCCAACCTGCTCGCTTTCTGCTTGCTCGGGTTATGATGCAAGCACTATAGAAAGTGCCAGACTATATACAAAGAGTTTTTTTTTTCTATTATAAGTGCTCATTTTTCATAAGGGATGAAGTTATAGATGGACAACTGATGTTCCAACCTGCTCGCTTTCTGCCTGCTCGGGTTATGATGCTAGCACTATGGAAAGTGCCAGACTATGTGCGAAAAAAGTGTTGTGTATAGTGTTTCTTCTTTTAATTATAAGTATGGGTTTTTCTTCTTATTCTGATTTATTACACTACTGTTAAAGTTGTAAAGATATAACGTATAGCTGATGTTTCAACCTCCTCGCCTTCTGCTTGCTCGGGTTATGATGCAAGCACTATAGAAAGTGCGAGACTATGTGAAGGAAGTTATGTTTTTTTTCCTATCTGCAATAATATACACATAAAGATATAGACGGATGGCTGAAGTTCCAACCTGCTTGCTGGGGTTATGATGCAAGCACTTTGGAAAGGGACAGACTGTTTGCAAAGAAAGTGTTGTTTTTTTAATAATTGCTGGTTTTTTCAAACAATGCATATAGTAAGACGGCTATTTATTAATTTAAGCATACATTATGAAGTAGTAGGATAAGATGTTATGTTTCTATTTCAGAAAATTGGTTTCACATAGTTCTTCATTATATTCAATAGCTACAATTATACCAACAATAGATGCTCCTATGCTTATCTCTTTAGCAAGATGTAAGTCAAAATTAATGAAATGTTACAAATTAAGTACATAATTATATTCAGTGTTTAGATACTACTAAAATATTCTTATTAATAGTGAAATATACGATCTAATTAAGTAATACTTCCAATTTGTGATCTGTAGATTGAAGTTAGACAAATAGATTTTGTTCTAGCACAATTTAGTACATACTCTTTACTATACTTATATTTTTTAATATAAGACTACATTAGCTTACGTTTCGACTTTTTATGTAAAATACTTATTTACATACATTTCATATTAACAATTTACAGTCCAAATTAACAAGTTACTTACTTTTTATATTTTCATTTATACATCTTGGTGGTATTTTCATCATTACGAGTTATAGTATTTAAATAGTATGAAAGAAAAAAACTAAATATACTCAACGGCTCTAATGAAGTATACAAAAGGTATAAAACTATTCAAAGGTCTTAATATTATATTATTATATAATAAACTATGTATTGGACCTTATGAAATAAGTAAAATGAAAAATATCTGCAGCATTCTGTAGATATATAGATGTACGGCGTTTATTGTGATGTCTATTTACGGCAGTTAATTGATATTGATCTTTGTGTCGTTAGCATATAGTTTAAAATTAAATGTTCGGCAATTTGATTAATAAGCGTGGCTAGTGATCGTGTAAGCTAGGTAGCTGGAATGTTAAAATGCCGTCAGTGCAGCTAACAAATATTTACAATAAGTATTTTTTAAACTGAAATCTCGCGGTCGTGAGAAGAAGAGAAATGAGAAGGGTTCTCTGCCAAAACAATATTGAAGTTATAAACCTAAACTGTATAAATTAATCGCAGTTCTCAACAACAACAACGAAAAATAAATAAATAAGTAGTACTTGTCGAGTCGCATTACTTCTTCGAAGTTAGCTACTAGCGACTTCAAAATAATGTATAAACCACAGAGGTTAGAAGCGCCTCAGGACTAGAACTACCACTTTCTACATCTCTAGTTGTTGCTTTTTGTTTATTGTTGCACTGACGGTACTGTATAATAATGGTCCAAATTCGTGGCGTGGTATAAGCAATCGAATTATGAAACGCAATGTGGCTTCTAAGTGACGGCCTAAAACGTAAATAAAATTAATATTGTGACGTAGTTTCGATGTATTGTATTCTCGTGTCAAATTATAGCAACGATGCACAATTTTGTTAGGCGTATATTATATGTATGTATAGTAGTATCGAATACCAAATGTAGTATGGAAATGTTAGCAGTCTATAAAATAAGTAGATTGGTTTCAAAAGAGATCTTTCTAGAATAAGAGATCGCTAGAGTGTAAATATATGTTGTTGCATTTCATTTATTACAGAGATACATTGAAAATCTATGGTAGATGTTTGTCAGTTTTCTACTTATTTAAGCAAAGATCCAGACAGATATTGTAAAATACATAGATCTTTTTTGTTTAATTTTTCAGATGCTATTATTAAAGTATATAAAGCTAGTTGGATAGTGATTTTTGCTGCACTGTTTAGCTACCGTTCTAACTCTTAGCAATTATTGCAATAATATACATATATATGTGTTATCGTATATTGGTCTAAGAATATAGTTGTTTTAATATCAGGGTACTGTTTTGTGCCAAAAAGATATTATTTAGAGTAGATTGTTCTGACATAGATTTAAATATTAATTATTAAGCTGAGTTGAGATGGCAAGCACTTCGGACAGTTATCACTGAAAATGTAACTGTCTATAAAAATGTACCTATCAAAACGTTAAACAATGGAGAAGTAGAAAAAAAAAACAAATCACATTTCGAATACAGAACGTTCTTTGTTCAATCAGGAAAAAAACATTTCAAGTTAAAAGCGCTTGTCATCTGTTTTCAGAAGATTATGATTTTATTCCATATTTCATACCTAAGTTAATAACAACACATAGGTCGATAGGGTTGTTATTTGTTTGTAAAACTGTTATGAGCAGAGTGGTTTTTCAGCTGAAATATAGCAATATAAACGAAAAAATATTTAAACCGCTAGCAAACTATTTTCATGTATTACGGAATATTATTATGTCTATAAATGTTGCTTTTATATGGAGAATGTTATCCAGCTTTTGTTTTCTAAATAGACTATTTGACTATATAAATATGGAACAGGTTTTTAATAATTCTAACCCTACCCTTATTTTAATTCCGACTATAATAATATTATCGAAAATTTCAAATCAGAAAGTTATACCTACTTAGCTACTTACTTATAAAATCAACTGGGCCACAATCTTTTTTTTTTAAGAAAAGCCTTTTTCAACTTACGAAATTTTGCTCGTGCATGTGCGGTCGGAAGTTGCAGTCGGCAGCTAGCTTTCAGAACGTACCAGCGTAACATTACGAACACACTCAAGAACTTTAATATCAAACACCTACACTAAGCGTAGGCGAAGTTACAATATCAATTTACCACCAAAACCCACAATGTTAGGAGTTTAATTTGCCTAAATATATGCCTCTAAATAACACAGTATGGTGTATCTAAATTAATTACAGTGGTATTAATAAACATTTTATTCGTAAATCTTGATTAATTAAATGTTTGAGGCAGACTTTAATAATCTTGAGTCCTCAATGAGGTCACTTCAATGGAGTGAGTGCTACAGTTAATTATTATTGAGAGGCAAACAGGACGTCTGTTGTGGCTTTGGAAACAGACTGAATGATCCTTTGTTTACAATGGATTTGTAATTGGATTTAATTTAGACGCTCATTTATATTTGTGCAGTAAGAAGATAAATACGCACGTTTTCGATGTTGAAAGTCTCTGTCTGTGATTTGAACGTTTCCTCAGATTTTCTAAGAATATTTTAAGGGTGAGTAGGTATACCTATCGCAGGAATTTTTGAAATCGACAATAAAAAGCACGAATAATTTCCTTTCTTTAGCTTAGGAAATTGAATAATATTTACGCAGCGTTGCATTGGAATGGGCAGATAATATCGTTCGAATAAAATTTAACTACTAAATACAACAAATCGGAGGGGAACCGTTGACCCTGCGCTATTACGCGAAAAGGCCGGAACACCACCACTGTTTTACGATGTTGAATATTAAAATGGCGATACATAAAAAAATAGCGTTGAATACAAGACAAAGTCTTCCCAAGAGAGCATAGTGCAGCCTAAGCCGGGCTCAGTGCAAACATTCATTCGTGCCCACCCTACTTCAAACGACGTCTATCCTTAAAAGGGAGGAGAAAATTATCTCGTGAATAAATTATATTTTCCCCCCTTTATGAAGACAGTTGAAGTGCATTTTCGTTCATGTTTTTTTTTCTCGTCTGACTTAGATCAAAGACATTGCAGGAATTCCGGCCGTGAGCCCGTGACCCCGCAAAAATAAAATGAATAAAGAATTTAATGTGACTTGATGTCTTGAGATAATAACGTTAAAGTGCTTTAGAATGTTTCCCGAGCGAATTGTTTGTTTTCCCAATTCTATTTGTCTGTCGAATTCTGACCTCTGGTGTTGTTTAGCGTGTAGGTGGAGGTGTCGGCACTCCACTCGGAGGGTGGAACGTGATGCGTCCTTTGTTATCATGAATATGGCAACGTATAAAGAATTTGAGTTTTCCTTGTGCTTAGAATATGTTTAGGGGATTTTTTTCTCAAGAGTTATTGTGTTCATTACTTTCATCTTCCGTACTTACTTAATTCTGTAGTTTATTCAAGAGTTCGCGAAGACCTTGTACCTAACGCACGAAGAAATATTTGTTGTGCAGAATGTATTTGAGGGATGTTTTAATATCGGTAGGATCTACCTATAGGTTGCGCAATATAAATAAATACTACCTAAGTATGTACTTAGTACCTAAGACCTTCAAAATGCCTTCAAACACAGATCGTAGCTAAGCAAAATTCTCGTTAAAAATAGTAGAAAGTCAGTCAGGTATAAAGAATTAAAGTTCAATGTTGCGTATCCTACTTTCATCTCAAATTATTACGCACGTCCCTATTAAGGGATTCACTAACAATAGATATCCTTCTGCTTACTAGTTCCTTTAAATTTCGAAGCCAGCGTTCCGTTTGATTCAATTTATAACAGGACAGCCGCTGTTAATCGGCCGAGCGAAATTCCTGTAACCAGGGCAACTGTGCACGGTCCCCACTCTTTGATTTACGTCAGTCCCTTTGCCCTCACAGAACTGAATGCGATTATACGTACTGCAAAAAGGACAAATCGTTAATGTGGTTCTGAAAGCGGTCGTTGGGAGGACATCGCTTCACTAGAATGTACCTACTAATAACGATGGCCAGATATGGAACGGTTTAGAGGAGGGCTAGATTTAAATTAAAATCATCCCTTTACTTTGAAGAATTGGTCGGGAGGGTATTTAATTGTGATCCGTTCGGAATATTGGTGTTTTCGCGAGTGGGTTGAGTATAATTGGCGAATTTTATACCCAAATGCCTTTTGTCGTCTGTTATTGAGTTACTCGAGCGTCCCTTCGTGGAATTGCTTTGAGTAATGAAAAATTTGGTGATAATGCGGTTTAGTAATTTTGTGCTTGGTATTGTATTTTGTGGGTTGTCCTCTTTTGACCTGCCTAATTGGAATCCTGGGTTGCCGTTGTTTAATTAATTAGATTTTTAGAAACATTTTATTACGAAATGTCTTTCCTAGCTTTAGATAAAATGCTCAGCTTTGTTCTATCTTCATTAGGTGGGTGATTCAGACGTGTTGTGTGTTGAAAAAATGATCGCTAAAAATGGCGAATGAACGAACATTATTGTCAGTACCTAGGATGTTTTCATTACTTTTCAAAACCTTAAAAAAGGAATTTGCTTTGTGGCTTTTTAAAAAGAGAAAGTAAATATTTTCAAAATATTAAACCATTATTTACTTCACCAACTCAAGAGACCAATCAGATACCATTGAGATTGGCATTTGTTTTTGTAATACAATTATTACTGAATCAATTTTCGCAATGTAAAGGCCCATTCAGTATTCACACAAGAGCTCTTCAAACACTGCATCGATTGGTCGGAGCTATTGAATCCCTGAACCTAGTCTACGGCTTTTGTTTACAACGGATAATAGACATTCGATGGAGATTAGGTATACCAATTTGCGTTAGTGTTCTTGTTGGTATTGCTGTGTTCGGACATGTCATTTGCGCCACAAACGGTAGATGTAGGTAGGTATTATACCTCTAGAGATTGCAACCTCTTGATTATCTTCTTTGGTTACACGTGGTTTGTAGAATTATTGGTAGTTGAAGTAAAACTTATTTGTGTATATCACACAAAGGTATATTTGGATAACACAATGTTGGCAACGTTATTATTTTCTTTAAAAAAAAGGTATTTATTTTAGGTTTTAAGCCCTTACTCCTCAAATATGACCTCAAATATGAGGAGTAAGTCCTCAAATATGACCGTTACGAACATACCTACCCTATAAGGATAACTTTGTAAACAGTAACATAACTTAGATTACCCATACCTTATTCGTTATGAGGAAACACTCGAGGAAGGAAACATACTGTGTGGTATTTGAAGGAAATCCTAACATCCGACAATTTCGCCAAAACTAATTAAACAAACAAAAACCGCTGCAGTAATTGTAGCAAACCTACCTAAGTTGAAGAAACTTCACCGAGTTTGAAGCTAGTAAATTGAAAACCACAGCGGGCCCGCAAAGACCCCGCATCGCTTTGAGGGAATAAAAACACGAACCAAATGAAAATGGGTTAAGCGCGCCCTCGGGGCAAGAGCCCCTCATGTAGGTTTTTGTATCAACGAGCAGCGGTCCCTATACTAAAAATTTAGCAAGGCATACAATTGAAACTATTTGGCCAGTCACGTATCAATTGTTCCATTTTTTACGTGATTGTGTCGATGAATTTTCTTTTGGCGAAAGGTGAATTCAATATGGAGAACGTTTAGATTTATTTTTATGCTAAATAGATCGAAATCGTTTTCTTTTACATAAAAAACATTAAGATATTAAAAACTGTGTCCCCGAAGGCGTAAAGGAGATCCCAGACGTCTTTGACAAAGAGAAAAGGATAAATAAGAGACTGCATGAATGTAAAAAGTTATAAACAAGTCGCATCTCTATTGAAGTGGCCTCTTAAGAAGATACAGCATTTAGTTCTGAAGAAAAAACGTACTTTGTGAAATGAAAAATGTGCGACTTAAGTGTTTATTTCTTAAATAATAAATTGTTTATATGGAGGTACTTAGGTATTTATAGTAAAGTAGTTGGCTTTGATGACATTGAGAAAACGAATGAATGAAGTTCAAACTTTTGAGATCATTTAGTACCTAATGAATTTTAAATGCTAGGCTTAATACTTTAAAGGCAGAGCACAAACAATATTTGGCAATCAATCTATTCATGATGAGCAAGAGAGATGACTTGATAATCCACATTAAAATCCTAGCAGAACAAAGCAGAAAGCAAGACACTAATCCTTGCTAATACTTCAAAACGCGTTTCTGCCTCTCGTCTGTCCAAACAATCTGTTTGCTTAGAACCGACACGTATGCTCCAGTAGCGATGTCAAGAAAAGTTAGGGTACTGCTTAATTAGGGAGGCTTCGCGGCACGTTGCTAAATAACACCGATTTAGAACGACGTTTGTAAGGCTTACAGTCGGCTGGTGTAATCCCTCCCTTACGCTGCCAGTGACGTATCGCGCGTACAACTGACGCCGAATAGGAAATTAGCCTTATTAGCTCTACTTCAAACGCAGATAACTGCAAGGATAGAAAGCCAATTAAATATTTTGTAATTAGATAGGTGCGTACATTTTGAAGCTTACGGTTTAAATTGTTTTACGTTGCTCGATTTTAAGAAGCAGGGATGGTTGAGGCAGCTATATAACATAATGTAACCTTTTTCTGGAAATTCCTACTCTCGGTATTTTGTTGTGTTTAAGTATTTCTCAGGATGACTTATTTATTTTGGTCAAAGTGCTTAGCGTTGCGACTATTCGAAGGACAAGCACGAATAGCTATTTATGGCTCATAATCCACGGGATTTGGCGGGTTAAGTCCGTTCAGCCATCCGTTGGTCGGTCGACGTCATCAATCTTGCTTAGACCCGCATAATCACAGAAAACGTAACCGTGGATTATATGCCGACCTCAATTTTTAAGCGATGCCATATGTCTTATACCAGGTTCTGAACCAACTCAGAAAACGGACGGGACGCCGCTATCAATCACAATCCTTCCTTCGTCTTATAAATTAGAATATTTGTTTTTCCGATTGAGGTTTCCTTGGACGAAAGAGAGTGGTTTTTGTAATGTAGATTTCGGATGGGCAACATGGGCAAGCATTAAAGGTAAATGAAAACCTTATCGGAAAATAGAAAAAACTTGCTAAGATATTATCAAAGAGACATACCAGCAAACAGCCTTTGTAGTAGACAAGTCATCATTACTCAACATAACAAACACAAAACAATTAATTCACTGCAGAACAATCCCCCAAAAACTATTATCAAATCAAAGGACGTTAATATTTTATCCGACAATTTGCTTCTTAAGAGCGAAAATACGCTATCTCAGCTACGGAATGTGCTAATAACGAGATCGAAAAACCCTGCCAAGATAAAGTCAGGCCTTCGGAGGGTGAATTTTAATTAAATGCGTCTACGGACATTAATGAGATGAAAGTGAACTTGGCCCTTTAATCGTGATTTGTTTGTCCTAACGGCCGAGGGTTCAAGCTCTGAGTATCAGATAAGTGCGTACACTTTGTATCTTAGGGTCCTTAGGTTACCTTATCGATGGAGAAAGTTTCTTTATGTAGAATTCAGAATAAAGGAGCTCCTCTTATTTGTATATGGAAATAAACATTCCATTACATTACAAGAAGTAAAGAACTTAGTACTGTGATTATGAATTCGGGTAAATTGAAATTCGACCCAATTTTTCTTAAAGAATATTTTAAAGAGAAAGTGAAATATATACTCATCCAGAGTCCCTGATTTGTAAAGTAGATCAACATAGTAGGTATCTTTACAGTCGGGCACAAGACGGTCTGATAGGCTCTTCAATGGATAACATTTGTATAGAAGATTGGGTAGTGGATCATGAATTTTGATTAGACATCAGAATGTTGGAAATGTCCTATACATAAAAATCGGTCCGTCGTTTCCCTCGAAATGTTCAGCTGAATATTCTTTCGAAACCATAATAAGATTATATAAAATCGGTATTGAGAAACAAAGAGGCTGCATACAAAATAGGTATCTCGGCTATATAACCGCAAAGTTCTAATGAATGAATGATAGGAATGCGTTAGGTAAAACCTTCAGAAATCTGTCCCAAGTCTTGATTTGGAACAGATTTTCCCCAACGCAAAATCTTGAACTGTAGATTGCGTAGTCCCAACATTGAAGTGATCTTAACGCAAATAAATAAGTCAGGGGTCATATAAAGAGACTTTTAAAACAACACCTGAATGCGAGATTAGTATACAATATGCAAGAACCGGGTTTAAGTGGTAACGCACGGACCGCATCAAAGTTTCACAACCTCGGCCCGGAAAATGTGGAAAAAGGTTTTGACAAAACGGTGTCGTTTCTACTGCCTTGCCTTAAAAGGATTCCGTATTTTCGATCTCAGTGGGACAATAAACCTATTTCTTTTTGTTTTATCTTTCACTTCAGTAGTATGTCTGAAGAATGATGTTCGGACCGAGTCTCGGATCTTATTATTTGTTTTGTGATATACGAGGGGAACTATGTTTGACCAGGTCGTGTGTCAAATGTTTCGGGTCATGCATTGCTGAATATGTAATGCGTGAGATGCCGTTGTTGTCCTATACTGTTCATAGATCTACTAGAATCAACTTTATTTATATTTTTTGACGTTCATAAGTGCTTGTGAAAGCCTAAGTGAAATAAACGATTTGACTTTGACTTTGATCATCTGATATAGTAAACGTAATCGAAAAAAGCCTGGACATTCAATATGTATAACAACAACGATTGGATAAATTGTAATAGTTACAGACAAAAGTCTGTAAAAAGTCTCTCGGTAGTGACAAAATCACATTCTCGCCTACACATAAAATTAACTCCTATTCTATTAACAAATTAATCTAGATTAATAAGAGATCAATACCAATATACTCACAGGAACTTGTATCCCAAAAAACAAAGCGAAATCTCCCGGATATCCACTCCACAACACCCAACCAGATAAATCTTAACGAACTTCTCGTCTTAATAACACTGTTTTTCCGTCTCTCCATCTAAAATCGGTAACAAAACACTTGGCCGTATTTTCCTCCTATTCCCAGATGTATAGCGTTATTATTTCTAATTATACGTTCCGGTCCGGTACCGATGCTGTGTACTCTGTTATAGGTCGCTAGATGCTCGTTATCCTATTTTCATACAGCACAAAGCCTTATGTGGGGTGGCGGGGGAATTCAATACCGTGCCGTCTTATTTCTTGACTGTATGGATATGCTTGGATTATGGACGTGACTTTGCTTGTATTCTGTTGTTCACTGGGAATATCAGAATTTTTCAAATGCCTTTTCTGTGCATTTTTAAATTGACCTACATTATTTTCGTTCGGTCTAGGTCTAGTGTAGATTGTTCTGGACAGGGGATTCTCTCGAGTTATGTAACCTCAGCTAGTCGTGCAGGTGGTAGTTTGGAGTAACTGTATCATCAATCTGTACCAATAGTCTCATATCTATGCAAACAAAATAATAAATTGACCTTTCGTGTTTCATGTCTTGTAACAACAGAACAACACTGTCATGTAAGAGGTCTGATTTCTTACACAACAACCTGGCCAAGTTTACCAGGTTCTTCATTTAAATATTTCGGTACCACAAAGGTTGCATGTCAATCTGCATGATATAGTTCAAGGCGATCTGGTCACAAACAAAGACGTGTTCACTTAAAAGGGGAGGTTTGTTTGCAAGTCATTCACCTTGTGTCAATCGCGATCGATTTGCGAGTCGACACAGTTCTAGCTTTGATGCCCGTCCATCATTTTATAGGATGGCTGTTATCGAATGTGGAAATTTGAATTTGGAATGCCTATTTTTGAATCGATTTCATGAGAAACGGATCATCTCTCGTATTGTGTGTTGTTTATTTTCTGGTATGTACGATTTTTTTTTAGATAACAAGGAAGGAAAAATTTGTTTCAATGAAGCAATCTACTAGGTAGCTAGTTATTAAATAGTAAATCCATTACAATTTCATCCACACGTCCTCACATGCCTGCGTTCAAAAGATACGAGCACATTTTCAATCCGACCAAAAGACCAATATAATTTGCATATCAATACCCATCCTTAACACAGCGGGAATGACCCTATAAATCCATTTTTTTTTATTTCAACCCCTACAAAATGACCCCTGCGTCACTCTAGGACAGTGCAGCAATTTTTTGCAAAGCCCCCGTTGCATATTTAAACACAACGTTTTGTACTACAAATTGGATTCTTCAATTTGCATTCTTTATTGCTTACAAATAGGATGAGGAGGATGGATGGTGGCTGACGAGATTGTTCTGGGTACAAAGAACATGCTTCTTCTTAAGTAGGAACTACACTTACATACATATTTTGCTGTGAGTGACATTACGAAGCAGTAATACGATGCAGTTTATAGGCCAAAAATGTGCGAATACTCGTAGCTTCAGTTCGATTACTGATGACAATTTCAAAAAGAGAATAAAAACATTTTCGATTCGAGTAAAATTAAAGTTGCTAGTGAAAAATACATCGGAAAACAATTTTCGGTGAAACATTTATAGATTCACAAACTCATCATTTTGATTGTGATTTTTATGAGGAAATTCAGCGTTTCCACACGGGCTGGCGGAGTGATTGTTTTATTTCGCACTGTTGTAGGTAACTCTATTTTGTAACTTTTATGTAAGCGTAAAGAAAACAGGACTCAGTATTATGAAAATAGGACTGTTTTCTTTGGATTTGGCTATAAAACTTATGTAAAATCTGACTCTAATTATTAGGTTCACTTTTCACCCTTGCAATTTGTAAATATTCTTTATGGTGTTGTTATAGCTAATTACCAGGATTAAGAACTGTGAAAGGAATCATTTGATAACTATGGGGCGTTGAACATAGGACCCTGTCGTACCAACTTTAATACGGTGAAATGTTAATTCGTTAAGTGTTACGAGATCAATAACCTTAATTCAATTAAGTGTTCAGGTATAATGGCGGTGTCCCTTATTTTCAATTAGAATAAAGTGTAATTGTCACGATAGCTTTCGTGACAAGAGTTTGTCACAGATAAGAGGCACGTCGTCAGATAACTATTTCGTCAAAATTATATTCTAATTTCGTTATAGATTTCGGCGCCATATAAATTTATGTAGGTAGTGATTGACTGATTATGGAAATTGCGTTCTATTTTAATTTAAATAGGGCCATAAACTAAGTAATTTAATTTTCCATGTATTTTCAAGTTTGTTTCGAACCAAATAAATAATAGTTTAAAAAACTAAAAACACGCTTTTTATAGAAAAACGAACTAAAAAATAGAAAAAATTTAAATGAATTTAAATTAAGAAAACAGTGTTAAAAATTTCAATGAATATAAATTAATAATAGTGTGAATACAAAAAAAATATTTAGAAAAAGCGTGGGGTGCATGGTGTCAATAGTTATAAATATTTTATTGGCAGATATGAGTACAGTGACTTTCATTTCGATAATATCTTAAAAAGCACCCCACGCTTTTTTTTAATATTTTTTTTTGTATTCACACTATTATTAATTTATATTCACTGAAATTTTTAACACTGTTTTCTTAATTTAAATTCATTTAAATTTTTTCAATTTTTTAGTTCGTTTTTCTATAAAAAGCGTGTTTTTAGTTTTTTAAACTATTATTTATTTTCTAATTTTTAGTTTGTTTTAAAACTATTATTTGTTTTGTAGAATTACAATTCTCTTTAGTATACAAAAATTTGTCAATATTAGAGAAAACGGCTATAGATAATTATTGGTAATAAAAATTAACATCGAGTCCTGCCTTATCGACTCTAGAGAAAAATTCTAGAAAATTTTAATTAATTTTCTTACCTTATCGACTATAGATGAAAATTATGTAAATTAACAAAAATCATGTTTTGCAAATTGAAAAGCCTAGAAGTCGGTGTCTAATGGATGTTACTAAATTAATTTTGCCCCCGACTTCTAGGCCGGTGCACCTAAAATTAGTTTTTTTTTTTTTGGTTTTTAGTGTTTTGGGAAGTCGGTTGAATTTTTTTGTAAAAAGGTAATTTATTTAAAGCTTTTCAGTGATACGAATAGTTGTCACTATCCATACAAGTGGGAAGTTCTCATCAATACAAAGAATATAAGTCCAAACGAGGTATTTTACATATTCAGTTGTCGAGTTCCCTCGACTTTCTCTGGTCTCCATCATCAGGTCAGCTCCAAACCTTCACTGTTGCACAGGTCTTGCCAATACAATTAATTTAAGCCCAAACACGAGGTAGTTTACATATTCAGTTGTCGAGGTCCCTCGACCCTCTCTGGTCTCCATCATCAGGTCAGCTCCAAATCTTCACAGTTGAATAGTGCTTTTAGGCGTACACCTGAGTGTGTTTCTCAGGGTTTCCATCATCAGATCCTGACCTGATGACTATGGGACCAACTGGCAGCTATTCCGAGTCGAACTAAAAAAGAATCACGTAAATCGGTCTATAAACCTCGGAGTAATCGATGTGTATGTGTAACCTCCTCCTTTTTGGGAAGTCGGTTAAAATGGAATAATTTTATCAAATTAGTGTATTGTCATCGGTCCTCAATAAATCTACAAAGTTTGAACGAAATCTGGCCATTTAAAGTGGGTCAAAATCGCGCCCAAAGAAGTCGGTTACAAACAAACATACAAACATACAAACCTACAAACATACAAACATACAGGTGAAGCTAATAAAAAGCGTGTAAAAACGGCTTTAATCGTGGTCACCTGACACAACTCAATTATTTCAAACATCACCGCACCAAAGCGATTCCATTCGAGTTTACACGCGCCCAAAACAGGGATAAACTCCCGTAACACTCGCCGTATAAATCTACCGTGCCATTCCGCATAATTTCGAAGCGGAACATACTATAAAGTGACCACAGAACATTACTTTTTCATTCTTACCTCAACTTAGGAATTCCGGGCACAGAACACCGCGGGCTCCACAGAGAGTTGCTACTATTTTTGAAACACAACCACGGCCCTAATTTCGGAGACACCGCGACCGCCGCAAATCGTAAAGTCGGCTAAGTTAGTGCAACAACCCCTGCCTACAACACACACACACACACACACACCTTGCAGTATATAAAACGAGAATTTTCCCTCGGAATTGTGTTGTAGATTGTTTTAATCTCGCCTCGTGGTCGTGATAAGCTTTTTTCGTTTGCAGTTTTTAGGTTAACTATATTCTAAACTGGGGACATACGTTTTTGTTTTTTATGCCGCAGGCGCTGGAAAGTTATTTTTGTTTAAACGACACTAAGCGAGGTTAAGAACATTATCCTACGCTGTACTGAAGTGAAATGTGTGTAAATTAATACGATTTACATGGGTGATTCTGCGCAACTTTGCAATTCTGCGCAAATTGGTCTAAAAAGAGTTACAGAAAGTAACTTTACAACCCCGTTCTCGTTGATATACCTAAACGTTGAACGTTGTAAGTCTGTGTTCCACATAATACGTTACCAACCCTTGTCTTAACTTACCCACTTGTCATTCCCTGAAATATATCGTATAATTTTGTTAGGATTTCATACAAAATTGGATCAATCAGACATTCAGGTAATGTTTTCGTGTTACCCCTCGCACTGGTTAGGCCCGGGGCGGTGCAGGAGGGTAGGATAGGGGATTTTTTAACCCTTGAAACTTTCCCGAGGCAGTCGTCGGAAGCAGTTCTTGGAGCATCGATTGATAGAAAAAGACCCCATCTCTCAGAGCACATACTTAAAAAAAGTTGGTTTTATGACTCAATAAGCCACCAAAAAATAATCACCTAAATTCTAGTACTAACCAGCCAGCTATCGGGTTGTAAATAACAAGTTATGTTGGTACACAAACCGACACTTTGGCATAATGTTGGCTGAAGTTGAAATTCCGGCAGTTGCATGTTAGAGTAAACATATGAAATGGGCTGGTGGCCACGGCAACGTGTGACCATGCATAACTGAGATGTTTTACGAGCTGGTATTGTTGAATGGCGAAATATTGCATGTTAGTCGACCTTCAAAGGTATACTTATACCAGTAGGGTCCTGCAAATTAACTTAATCAAATCAAAATACCCCTATTGGCAGGCTACATTGGCCCATAAATATATATACCTTAAAGACTAGAAACACCTAGTCGTTGATTGATCAATCTCTGAAAGTATTTCGATATAATTCGCTGCGCAAGCAATTTTGATTACAATATTAAAAAGTTTTCAATTAGGTTTAACTAGGTACTTAGTATTAATTTTAATATACAGTAACCCCCGCGGGAAAAGCCAGTAGCGAAAATTTTTGCAAAGTAAATAGGCTAATTTACGAACGGTTTTACGGTATCGTAATACCTGTAGTGATATAAAGTTTAATGTTCGAAGTTTATATGCGACATTATGCTGATGCGGAGATAGGCTCGCATGTTAGGCTTCCACATCCATTCGCATTGATGGTGTGATACAGTAACTGATTTACGTAGGTAATATCTGTGGCGTTAAAAACATATGGGCTGTGTTTTAACGTAGTAACCTTGGAAACAGCTTTTGATATTTTTTTCAATAATGTAAAACATAACCCTTTGGCAGTCGGCTAAAACAACAAAACAGAGAAAGAAGTATGTATGTATATTATGTTTCTTTTTACAGCGACCTCATGCAAAACCACAGAAAATTATTCCGAGTACTAGGCAAGCATAAATCCGCATCGGTATTAAAGTGACTTCGGTTATTAGGGAGAAGCATGAAGGCTTAAAAAATACAGAGCGTACGCAATATGATTGGCACGGCGCGGCGTTCTCGTTACGAGCCGGGGTAGCCATAACTTACCCAACTTTATGGGGTAGGTTCGCCGCCCGTCTAAATATTTAGGAAATAATTACATAAGTACCCACAGTGTATGTACGTGTATGTACGAAATATTGAGCGGTGTCGAAATAACAGTGAATTCCTGCGTTTATTTCAGCTTCGTACGCAGTAATTAAGTCTGGGCGTCAGAGTGTATCTTTAGAGTTTCATCAATGTGTTGGTAAATCTGCCTGTGAATAATGCCTACAGTTGTTTAAGAATGAGATGAGTAATGTTTGCTTAAAATTTTTTCATAGAATGACATTTGTTTGAATAGGGTTCTCAGCTTCAAATTCAAAACGTATAGAATTATGTTAAGGTAAAACAGTTTTCATTTAAGAATTTACTAACAAGAACGAGCAAAAAACGAAGCAAAAACAAGTAAGCTCGTAGCAAGCGATCACGTTAGTAAGTTAAGCAGTCCGCGTTTAAATTAAAGCAACATCAATTTCGTTCCGCGAAAACCACTTAGTGGAGCTCGCTTATTTTAAAATACTAAGAAAATAAACATCGTAGTCCGTAGACACTGACCGAGCTAGCTAATCGCTCACAAGTCGAAAAAAGTCACGCTAACGGTCAGTCCCAATAAGCTATCTATCCCATCGTTTTGCTTAGTAGAAATAAGAATCTGACATTAGTACGTTACAGCCTTTTTATCGTCCCACTGCTGGGCACAGGCCTCCTCTCACACTCCTCTCAATGCGAGTTGGTGATTTCAGATTATATCGTCCAGGTTTCCTCAAGATGTTTTCCTTTACCTTTTTATCAGTTATTGGTGACTAGATATACTTAGAATGTACCCACTTAGAAAAGTTGCATTGGTACCTACTTGCCTGACCTGGAATCGAACCCACACCCAGTAGGCCACCACGACTTGACATTACTAATGTGAAAATGGTATCTCTATCTAGCAAATTAATAGACAGAATATTAAGATCGGCCGTAAATGAAACACCCTTAACTTTTGAAACATATCGATTAACTTCTAACTTCACTTTACTACGAACGAATGAAATGAACTGAAATCCTTTTCCAACTATTTAAGTTCATAGCTAGAGGCTGAACACTGAAACTTTAAATTAAATGTCTTTTAAAGAGCTTTGCATTTTTGATGTAACTTCTCATTTATTTTGACGAAATGACGTTGAGAATTTGAGTTAAAAAGTAAAGTAATATATAAATTGGGTTATTTTTTTTGCAAGATCACTAAGAAAGTGAACAGAAATAAATGTTTTTGAAGATTTCCTAGCGTTTCATCAAAATGTCTTTGTATTCTTTAAGTAGACAGAGGAAGATTTTTCCTTTTGTTAGCTTTTGATAGACTAGACATCCAATTTATCTACACTTGTAAGTCTATGAAATCTTACAACAGAGAATGTGAAAGTTTCATATTTATATTAGATAGTTGGCAACAATTGCGAGCAATAAGTTTCAGGCCTTAGAGAGAGCGATTTCTATTAGGAATAAAGTTATTTCTACTTGGCAGTACTGGCATGATAAAAATGTGAAGAAAATTCTTTGAACAACCTTATGCACATTCGGGACAATCAGACTAGTACATCAAGGAGTCAGATAATATATTTTTTCATAATTGTGCTTTTTACCCAACTTTCAAGAAGCGTTAGGTTTTATATTTATGTAAGTTATACCTATAATTACTTTTATCTTAACTGAACATTGTAAAACGCAGAAACATAGAAAAAGTACCTATTTAAGACAGTCGTGGTCGACTGTCTTAAATAGGCGTGTGAGGCTTACAAGTTACACGATCACCCACTACACCCTCTGGTGACTCTTTAGAGTACTTTTGCGCTTTTTCGCATAAAAAAAATACACTGACAGCTAAGTGAAAAAAAAATATGCTCAAAACCCTGTCCCTCGTTTGTTAAGGCCCTACAATATAACACGAGGACACAGGTTGACACGTCCCGCTACTAAACACGGACATATGTCTGCCAATGTTCCGCTTCGGACGCTGTTCAGCCTTATTTCCGACACCTATGTATGTATGAGCCAAAACGCCACGGCGAATTTTTAAATTGAATCTTCTATGTATTCTATTTTATATTCCAGATTTGAATTGGGTTTAGAATGTCGCGTATGTTACCTTTTTATGTTTTGTGTGATACTGGTATTAAAAGTGCTGTCTTCTGTTTGTGATCGTCTTCTGTTTTCGAACACAAAGGTTAAAGAGCAAATAGTTTGTACAAAATTAAATGAGACTTTCTATCGGGGTGAGACCACTAAGATTTTCTATAGCACTTAATACATTATATTTATGAAATTCAACACTTTATTAATCAATCAATATGATTAAGGACTCCTTTTAAAAGTAGTGATTACATTTTTCCCCTAGATACTAAACTTCTTTTAAGTATCTGAAGCCCACGATAAGACTTTCTGCTATCGTTTTAGATCTCGGAGGCGTGCGCCCTATTTCTTAGCTGGAAACCACCCAACATCCGCAATGATCTCCAACTAATTGTTACTATTACAACATAATTGGTTTGGAAATAAACGCAAAATGGTAAAGTTTTAAGTGGACTGTATTTGGTTGGAGGATGGCTGGTTATCGCCAAGAAGAGAACGAGCGATGTGTAGGCAATTAAGGATATGCACGCGTACCTGGCTCTCCAACGTTGGGCTTCACAAGATGGCGGCAGGCGGCGGTCTTCCCGATCACAACACAATAGTCACGTTCACACCCGCGGGCGGATTTTCACAGTAGTTCGCTATCCTACAGTAGGACATGCGACACGGGAGAAGCACGAGTACTTCTTCTCGGCGATGCGTTTACTTCCAGGCGTTTACAGCAATATGGAGCCACGGAGCGCGAGCGCGTGTCACTCTCACTCGCCAGGCGTGCGGAACAGAACAGGAGCGGGAAACAGGGGAGGGGGTAGCATCGCTCGTTTTGAATTTAGTCAAACGCAGTACTTTTACATTATTTGGATGCGTGGACGTAGTCCGTGAGATAATATATAGATGGCGCTACCATTTCCCCCGGCCTTAAAGGGTTGCCTTTAAGAGAAATCTAACCTAGCTATGTAAGGTGTACTACCGCATAACCTATACACAGTCTAAAACAGCGTTATAACATTTTAAATTAATATGCGTTCGCGGAAGCGGAAAACTATTATAAATTAAACTAAGTACCTAAACCTAAGAGAGAGATCCAACTTCAAGCTAGATCTCACTGAGTCGGCAGCGGACAGAGACGTACAACAGGGCGCACGTAGCTACCCTTCGCGGTTTTCACCGTGACAACACGAGTTGTGCCGTCCTTTGAGGTATGTAACTTTTCAATAATACCAAGTGGCCATGAAAGCGGCGCGGAATTTTCATTCATAATAATGACCAACGTACCCTCCTGTATAGGGGATGCAGGACTATTCCATTTAGATCTAGCCTGAAGTTGGTGAAGGTATTCTGAGCGCCAGCGCCGCCAAAACGACTGCACGAGTTTATCAAGAAAAGTATGTCTCTGAAGCAAACTAGAAGAGTCTGCTTCAGGCGCGGGAAGTGACGACAATGGCACAGTATTTAAGAAATGCGCAGGAGTTAACGCGGACGGTTCAGCAGGATCACTACTCAAGGCTGTGAGCGGGCGCGAGTTAACTAATGCCTCGATTTGAGCAAGAATAGTTAAAAGCTCTTCATAAGAAAGGATTTGTTGACCTATAACTCTGAAGAGATGCGTTTTAATTACTTTGACCATGCTTTCCCAACATCCACCGAAATGTGGTGAAGCAGGCGGAATAAACTTCCAATCAATGCGATTAATAGAAAGTTCCTGCTGAAGGCGTGAACTATACTCTTTATTGAGAAATTTATAGAGATCGCGTAGATAAGAACTAGCACCCACGAAACAAGTGCCGTTATCCGTGTATAAACACTGTATAGGACCACGTCGCGAAAGAAATCGTTTTAGAGCAGCGAGAAATGAAACTGTGCTTAAATCCGTCGCAACCTCAATGTGCGTAGCGCGCGTTGTTAGGCATGTGAAAATACATAGCCAAGCTTTACGGCTTTTCACCCCTCGACCACGAACTGGTGTATACTGCAACGGCCCTGCGTAATCACAACCGGTGTGTGTAAACGCTTTATTTACCTGATTGACACGTTGAGTAGGAAGATCAGCCATTGGAGGAAAGACCGGACGCGGACGGTATTTAAAACATTTGTTACATTTATGAATTATGTGGCGTATTATTCGCCGTGCAGCAAGTATCCAGTAATTTTGCCTAAGTAAGGACATTAGCAACTCTGGACCTGCGTGGAGATGTTTCTTGTGATAGAAATCAACAAGAAGGTTAACTACGTGATCATGACGCGGCAAGATGCAAGGATGCTTATAGTTGTATGGTACGTCCGAATTTGACAAACGACCGCCAACACGTAAGATGCCGTGCTCATCGAGAAACGGCTTGAGCTTAAGAACAGCGGGAGAACAAGGTATGTTATTTCTCAAATTATGCACATCTTTGCTAAAATGAACAGCCTGTAAGGCTCGCAATAATGTATACTCTGCGACTTCAAGATCAGAGCTTGAAACACAAGTTCCGCGAGGCAATTTCTTAATAAACTTACAGACATAAACGATGACACGTAGTAACTTAGACCACGATGACATGCGTAGTGCGAGTGCATAAATAGGAGATACCGGAACCTCAATAGTCACGGGATGAGATACAGACTTCCGTTCAGGTATGTCTTCGATCTCTGCATTATGTGAGGGCTGCATAGGCCACTCTGATGGATCACGGGAAATCCAAGAAGGCCCATGATACCACAAAGGATGATGCGGAAGATTAGCTGGAGTAACACCACGAGACAGGCAATCAGCGGGATTCTCAATACCCGCAACGTGATGGAAACAAGCAGCAGGAATAAGTTCTATTATTTTAGTAACGCGATTGGCGACAAAGGTCTGCCAGCGGTGAGGAGAAGAATTAATCCAAGCGAGCACTACTTTGGAGTCCGTAAATGCGTATACTTTATTGATGGAGTATCGGGACGCAATTGTGTCTTGAACCTTGCGAAGCAATCGAGACAGCAACAGAGCCGCACACAGCTCCAGTCTCGCAACTGAAATGGTTTTGACCGGCGAGACTTTAGACTTGGCACAAACTAGCTGCACAGAGTAGTTAGATCCAATGCGGACTTGCAGATATATGACTCCGCCATAAGCACGTTCACTGGCATCAGCGAAACCTATTAAGTTAATAGTACATCCATCGACTAAACCAAGATGGCGCGGCACAGTTATTTGATTGAGTGCAGAAAGCTCAATACAAAACTGTTTCCAAGCAGCGACGATATGATCCGGAGGAGTGTCATCCCACTCGCACTTTGCTAACCAAAGGTCTTTAATTAAGAGCTTGGCGTACAAAATTGTGGGAGCCACAAACCCCATTATGTCCCATAAGCGAGCCACTGTGGATAACATAATGCGTTTGGTACACTTACCATCTGGTGATGAAATGTCAAAGCGAAAGTTATCACAATGTCTGTCCCAGCGTAAGCCGAGAACCTTGTGAGGTATGGACTTCTCGAACTCAATGTCCGGAGAAGCCTTATGCGAATCAGGTATGTGCGCGAGAACCTCTTTGGAATTGCTAGTCCATTTGACTAAATCAAATTGGCCTCGTTTGAAAAGCTGAATTAGCTCTTCACAAAGCGAAACTGCTTGCGGGGCGGAGGGGACACTATAGACTATGTCATCCATATAAAGAGCGGAAGCAGCAGCAGCTGCAGCAGCGGGAAAATTATCACCTTCATCAGCAATCAACTGGCGGACAACTCGTAAAGCATGATAAGGACTGGACTTGAGTCCAAAACAAACGCGATTAAACTGATACACAGATAAAGGTTCACTATTATCAAAACGATATAAAATTCGTTGAAACTTACGGTCAGATTCACAAACGCTAATATTAAGAAACATTTGACGGCAATCAGCTGACAAAGCAATTTTGAAAAGTCGAAACTTTATTAAAATGTTAAATAAATCACCCTGTAGATCAGGACCGGCATGCAAAATATCATTGATCGACTGACCCGATGTAGTTCGGCAACTAGCATCCAAAACCACACGAAGTTTGGTGGAGGTCTTATCTTCGCGAATCACGCCGTGATGCGGAATATAATACGCGGGAAGAGAATTGTTACCCTCGTCGATTACAACCGGGCTTAAAAAACCTTTATTTATGTAATCACGCATGACGTCATTATAAGCGCCGCGTAATTTAAGCGACGCGTCGAGTTTGCGTTCTAAACAGTAAAACGCCTAAGCGCAGCGGCATACGAGTCGCCTAAAGAATATGGGTCGCCACAAAACGGCAACGCCACAACATATCTACCACTGTCGTCGCGAACAGTGGTAGCGCGGAAATGTTCTTCACACTCGAGATCCTTACGGCTCAGCGAGGGCGGTGCGGAGACCTCTTCAAGCTCCCAAAATAGCTTGAGAAGAGAATTAATATTATTTTCTTGAAGAACAGAACAACAAGACGTAGTGTAATTTGTATTATGCAGCGTAGGTACGGCACCCATAACTACATATCCAAACACCGTCTCAATAGCGGGAGGTATATTATATTGCTCACTACGTACAATATTAGGTAGTAGTAAGTGCGGAAAAACTGAAGCCCCGATCAAGACGTCGATATTACCCGGCTGAGCAAAGTGAGCATCAGCGAGCGGCAACGACTCGAGGTGCGCGAGTAAAGACACGTCCACGTGAGCGTTCGGCAGCGTGTCCGTAATACGTTCCACGATAAGCGAGGAAACGGTGAAATTAATATTTTTATTGAAACGCGAATGTATTTTAATATCTACTGAACCCTTACACGATTTTTCTGAACCACCAATCCCTTTAACTACTAAGTTAGTATTTTTAAAGTTATTAAATAATCCAAGACGTTTAAAACAGTCAGAAGTAATAAAACTACTTTGCGATGCACTATCAAGTAAACAGCGAACCACGCGCGGCGTGTTGTTAACATCATAAATAATAACTTGCGCTGTCGCTAACAATATCGTTGTGGACGCGGTACATTGACGCTCGGCTTCGCGAGTATGATAAGTGCGCGCGCACTGCCTGCGAGCGGGCGCAATGGACGTTGTACACAAAGAAATCTCGGACTGAGTCGCGGAGGGAGTGGGTGCAGTGGTACGTGCGGCCTGTGCCTGCGCCGGCGGTAAAGAAGACGAAACAGCTGGACTACGATTTATGTTTACGTTAAGGTCACCGGGGTCACTCAATACCGGAGACTTTTTCTCAAAATGCAATAACGTATGGTGGTGTTGATTGCATGAACGACATTTAGTTTTGCTGGAACAATCGCTTGTTTTATGTTTTATACTCAAGCAATTGACACAACATTTATTTTCTTTAACACAATTAAACCGAGCGGTTGGAGTTAAATTATTAAAAGAGGGACATTTAAATAGGTGATCGTGTACAATGTTATCGCACAGACACTTGTGTGAGTTATAGGTAGATTCCGAACGAGTTACGTAAGATTGCGGGTTAGGTGCCGATTTATTGTTATTGTTGTTTCGCAATTTATCAAACTTTTGTTTATTTATGTTATTACTAGACGAGCTAGATGAACTAGGCTGCGTATTTACGAATATCCGACACTGATCTTTGATAAACGAAAGAAAACTATCGAGTGTAGGTATTTTATTATGACGTTCGGTCATTTCGAACGCACGAATAGTTTCCGTGTCAAACTTTTTTAATGCGAGTTGCAATAACATAAAGTCGGCGAGATTTTCTAATTTTAGGTTTTTAAGGGAATTAACTGCGGTAACAAAGTTATCTATAAACAGTTGGAAATTCGAAACTGACGCGGTACCGGACAATTTAAGATTTAAAGCTTGATCAAAGTAAGTAGACGCGAGTACACGAGTATCCTGATATCTATCAAGGAGTGACTGGAATATGACCTGATAATTCTCAGCACTTGGTGTGACACCTGCGAATGTAGACTGCGCTTTCGGCGACAGCTTACCTATTAAATAGTACAACCTGTCAGCATCCGTCAGCGAGGCGTTATCGTGCACTGTAGACTTGAAACTTGCATAAAATAATGGCCAGTTTCGTATATCGCCATCGAATGACACGAGTTCAATCGCGGGCAGTTTCGGTGCTCGGACAGCCGGACCGGCAGCGCTGGGCTTGGCGGACTGTCTACCTTCAAACTGCGATTGTATACGTTTTATGATACAATAAAGATCTTCGAATGAGGTGTACGCCTTATAATTTGGTTTAGAATTAGGATTGATAGAAAGTAATTGTGCGTTATAAGCGTCTAATAATTTATGAAAGTCGGTTCGAATATCGTCTACTGTCATACAATAACTAAGAAATGATTCTTTGTTTACTTCGGAAACGTGGGCGGTTTTTGAACGTTCGTAAATATCTTGTATACGCTCAAACAAAATATTACGTTTAGCTTCTAAGATTGTCAACTCTGTCTCGGCAGAAGTACACAATGTCTTTGTTTCCGGCATTTTTATTTAATGTATGTAGGTATAAGTAAATAACCTATAATAAAGCGGTAGTTGTTCCTAACAAGGCAACGACTTTAAGGGCGGTGGAACTAAAAGGCGCTTGAAATATGGAATTTACAAAACGACTATGATAGTTCGAATAAGTAGTTATAATTTTAAGTCAGTAGGTAGCTACGTAAGAGTATATTACCTACCGGGGTGCGGGAAATAACCACGTAATGGGTATATTTATGAACTAGGAGTGCAGCTAGGTGCTACAACTGCCTAGGTAGGCACTTCTAGAAGATACCTACGCGAAAAGTCGAGAATACGGATATAGGTATCCGGGTCGACTGACCAAAAAATGGTTTGGAAATAAACGCAAAATGGTAAAGTTTTAAGTGGACTGTATTTGGTTGGAGGATGGCTGGTTATCGCCAAGAAGAGAACGAGCGATGTGTAGGCAATTAAGGATATGCACGCGTACCTGGCTCTCCAACGTTGGGCTTCACAAGATGGCGGCAGGCGGCGGTCTTCCCGATCACAACACAATAGTCACGTTCACACCCGCGGGCGGATTTTCACAGTAGTTCGCTATCCTACAGTAGGACATGCGACACGGGAGAAGCACGAGTACTTCTTCTCGGCGATGCGTTTACTTCCAGGCGTTTACAGCAATATGGAGCCACGGAGCGCGAGCGCGTGTCACTCTCACTCGCCAGGCGTGCGGAACAGAACAGGAGCGGGAAACAGGGGAGGGGGTAGCATCGCTCGTTTTGAATTTAGTCAAACGCAGTACTTTTACATTATTTGGATGCGTGGACGTAGTCCGTGAGATAATATATAGATGGCGCTACCAATAATGTTGCTAATTAAGTAACAACAGTTACCCTAATGTAATTAGTTGTGTAATGAAATGTAATGACCAAGCTTTGTTCACGTTGCTATAGTTTTAGTGTAAATTAAATTAATTAGTCCACATTATTTTGTTTTAATATAAATAAGCCTAAATAATGGCTTTACTCAAATACAATATTATGGTCGTTTTGTTTGAGAATAGTTCATTTAATGTTGGATCTAGTTCAGAAAAGAGCCTGAATATCAGGTTTTGAAAACTCAAGAAAGATTAATGCGTACGACCATTTACCTTAGTTTTCAGTTACAGTTTTTTTTAAACTGTGATCTTTTAGAGTTAAGGACGAATTATATCGGTACAATCCATATAAACATCACTAATGACAACCAAAAAGAAAACAAAACACTACCTACAATCCAGTATTCAGTGTATTCCATTTTTAAACAATCTCTCGTTTACTGAGTGTAGTCCCAAAAGATTTAGTTGGCGTACAAACCCGGCTTTCGCCACTGTTTCAGCAAATACAGGCTGGTTAAACAAACGCCCTAACTCTCACAGGTTAAGTTCCGGGACGTGATGGCGCATCGATTGCAGTCTCAGTTTTATCTCGAACAGAGAACCTTCCCAGGGGAGGGGAACGATACTAATTTACTTGGCTGTTGATATTTTGGGTAATTGAGACGTTCGTCTGGTTAAATTGGTATTTCAGACATCGATGTCAAAAGTTTCTTAAAAGATTTTCGCGTAATTATATACTGATATCTTGACTAAAGTTTTGCTTTTAGAAATGTAGAGCACAAGACTCTAGCAATACTTGCATTATATATGGCACACAAGAATTTATTGCTCGAAAACCTATCTAAATTCTGAAAGACGTCATCATAAACATGCTCCAAAAATAAAATTCAAAAGCTCTTAAAAGTGGGATCTAAGCATTTCAGTTTTATAAACTTGGAAATAAAATATAGTTTCTACAGAGAGTGTACGTACTATCGAACTAAGTTTTATTCATTCTACCTTCAAAGTTCCGCTTACTTTACGTTAATTCAGTTACGAGACCTTAATTAAGAAAAAAGGGACACCATCTTTACGCAGGTACTTATTTATTCGGAGGTCAAACGTATAAGATTCATGATTCTAATCAAAGTGTAATTAAAGGAAAAGGAAACCACAGAATGTTGTAAGGTTCATGTAACCGTTAATTAATTTGATTACGCGATTACAGGTCTTATTATTGTACTCGAAAAGCTTATAATTCCGTGCACGATTTTGGAAACATTCTGCTGTAATTTCCCGATAACAGCCATTTTATTCCGCGTCTTAACATTTAAGAATCATCGGGGCTAATTTTCATTCTGAATGGTTGGGATAGGGTTCGGCGATTTTTTGTTTTATTTAGTTCTAGACGATGTATGAATTAGAAGAAAAAATGTTACTCAAACAATTGAGTTTAATTTACAGTTTGAAAGTCCAAAGTTCAAGACTAAGTAAAGTCTGGCCCCATTTAGGAAAGTCGTTTGTAAATCTTTGTTTCTTTAGGCAGCTACAGTCCTTTTGAACGGGCGTAAGACGAAATGTCCGATAAGGAGGTACTATTATTTTATTAACACACTCGGCATTCACTTAGCTTTAGTCAAGTGAAAAGAAATTTCATCTATTTACTTTGGCCGGTCGTATTGGGTCCAGGCCGCTTTCATTCCTACTCTCAACGTTAAGTGGACATACTTAAGTGCTGTTTGGTCAGGAGGGATTTACCTTTGCTCTTTTTCCTTCAACCTTATCCCACTCAATCAGAAGCGAGGCTTAACTCTTAAAATGTTTTTGCTTTGTAATTTTTCGTCGCTTATTTCTCTCTGATGCCGTATCTGTGAAAATTAAACGTTCAAATGATTTTCGGCGTCGGTATAAATTTTACCAGTAGTGAAGGAAAAGCTTATCAAAATATCAAGAAGGTCTTTGATCTCTCAAGTCTTTGACAACTAATATAATTGGTCGTCCCGAGGAAATTTGTTATTTCTTTAAGATGAATAGCTCATTTCGTAAGTTTCCGAAACCATCAAATTAAGTCAGGAGGAATTGTCGGATATATTTCACGCTTTTCAAAGGGTTGACCCGGTCCACGGGCGGAGTGTTCCGACCGCAGCAATTTTGTTATTTGTCGTTTGTATTCAGGTACAGCACGTATCGTGGACATGGGACTTCACTTTAGTTCTGTATTTTTTCCTCATAGTTCTCGCGTGGACGTTACTGCTGCGACAGTTTTTTGTTTGTGTGTAATAGGAGTTTGTTTGATCCTCTGCAGGGTAACGTTATTTGGAGCGACTGAAAAATGTGTTACGTGATCGTCCGGAGTTGTTTGTTGTATCTTTCTTTAAAGCATTTGCGAATTGTTTTTTTGAAACACGTCAGAAATTCACGTTTTCGTGCACACAATAGCTTTTTGAAACTACGCATGGAAACTGCTACTCAGTTTCCTTTTAGGTGCTCCAAGAGATTGTTAAAATGCTATAACCTTTTATCGTAAACCCGATATGTTTGTTAGCACACAAGGATAATATCTACTAACCCATTTTCCGGGAATGACTGCTGCACCGTGAGAAGACCCGCAGCTGATAAACTGTTTTTCGGGTCAGCACGGAAAAATTCCTGCAGCTTTTCTACTGATATAGAGTTTCTTCAGAAACTTATTACGTGAGTCATTATTATTTAACAAAATTCTCAAGAATTTTTGAGAAAAAAGATACACTTAAGCCAAATAGGTGCTTAAGACAGCAGTTTATGAAGGCATCAAGAACGTTTTCTCGTGTCTTACAAGTTAAATAAGTTTATAATTTGTTCACATATTTTCTTAATCCACTTACGTGCAGACAGAACAACTCGTAGCTAAATGTGGAAATACTGGGAATCCTATTTATATTTTATCCGGGGAAGTGTGTTTAGGGTAGAAAATTCAAGAAATCGATACAGGAACCTTTCACGTGGGTGCTTCCTTACATTTAGTATGCGGATCGCGATCCAAGTGTGTTACGCTCTCCTTCGTCGAAAAGGTACTCTATAATTTTATTTTCCGACCAAAATGTAGTTACCGAAGTAACTGATACTTTTATAAGAGATATTTCACTCGTTGTTTATGTCTCCTCTTTTGATCTGGGTAAATTGAGTTCGGTATCAACGTATTGAAATGATGTTTTATGCTGGTACGATTAATGGCAGAATACGGTAAAGTGACATAATCCCTGGAGGACGAATTTCGTACGCACTTTTGCTGAATACAAAAGTTAACATTGTTCATATTACATAAATGTTGTAGTATTCATCTTTTAATAAATAACTACGATGTTTGGGCAGGAGTTTTTTTTATAAAGTCCTAAAAGGAAGGTAGTAACGGTGTCTTTACGAAATATATACCGCTATGTAGGTCTTCGAAATCGGATCAGACATTTGATTATGTTTCGTGTGTCTAGAAATCGGAAATGCAATACAAGTCCGGAATCCGGGATGAGATTCCAATACGAATATCATTCTGACTGTGCATGTTCTGTAGCTAGCTGCATGATATGGACACACAAAACCTACAATTTGTTGGTACTTTCTGCAAATAGAAAAATAATCCGATTTACTTCTACATCCGCATTTCATTTCAAATCTATACATGAACCGAAATTCTACGTCTTATCTTTGTCTTCCAAAGAAAATCAGATTCAATACATACAAAGGTGTATCCATGAAGGTTGTATACCTTTATAAGAGTGCTGCTCAACCTTTGCGTACATCAGTGAGCCTCATGTTCCCGGCGACCCGTACCGTCACTATACTAACGAGTTCCGACCTCTCGATAAGAAGTTCTCGTCACGTGCCCATGACTTTCAGTACACTTTGTTTGCCCAGCGTTTGTTGCCAATGTTTGACTTTTCTTGTTTGATTTTTGACGTCAAACTCCAACTATTGGAGTATCGAAACGATGAAAGTTCTTTGAGTACTTTTCAATGTTTTTGATGGAATTTTTAATATAGGTACCACTTGTGTACAGTAGTTCAGATTTAGACGCAGAAAATTGAATGAATCGATACATTTTAGGTAATGTTTGGCTTATCTTTAAAAACACTTCTATATACCTAGAATTCACCTTACTTTACGCGACTAGAAATGGTATCGCTTTGCATAACAAGTTCCTATTATTTCACGCTGCGTTGTGATAGACAGTCAAAAGGGGTGCTAACGCATGCCTCCATCATACGCAAAGCGGCATCCATCAACTGTTGCTAGGCACCTATTCTTCGGAATCCTCTCAAAGGGGTTTAGAAATCGCGTTCACAATGATGGGGGAGCTCAGTCTCGATGTCACGCGTTCACTGGACTTTCTAGCAAACTAGTTCTATGGATACCAGGATCCCATAGTTTTGAAGCTAGTGTAACACTGGTCGATGGTTCTGGCCAATCTAGTTATACCTATATCTACGTTTTCGTGTTCGTTGTCTAAACTTTGAGCACCAATTTATACTGAGCCTATTTTCGGTTCGGAATTTGCTTCAGAATTTCATATTGTTTCTGGGTAGTGTTAGTTATTCACAAGGCCGTTGCTAGTGGTTATACGTTGGTACAATGTTAGTAAGTTTATTATGTAATCATTATGGTTATGGGCTGACTTACATACATTACGTTGATTCGCTGTAAGTACTATTTGTAGGTATAACATAAAAACATTGTCGATAGGTACAGAGTATTTGGTGACCACTAAATAATTCACTATAAGCGTTTATCTGAAATGGTTTAATTCAGTAATCTGTTTAATGTGGTATTGATGGTCGGAAAGCAATTCATTAAATTATTTTGGTTTAAGCGATTTGTATTTCACATTTTTGGAATTTTCTATGTGATATGTTTATAATTCCCCTGTTGGCGATTTTTGATGAAGCCTGGCGACTGAATTACAGCCTGTTTGATGAATTTCTAAATTGCTGAAAAAAGTAGATGTTTTTGCAGACGACTTAATAAATATAACTCTATTATCCTACATAATATACATAACTCTATCTAATACTGTAATATTACATCCTATTATTTTTCATGACATTACTGAAATGAAAACCTTCAAAGAGAAATTGAATTACATAATAACAGAGATAAATTACTATCAATCGAGACTTATGAGAAATATGGCCTTAGGTTTTAAAATAAATAAGTATTCTTTTGTTTCAGGGAAACGAATACTTTTTGGCACAACTACGAATATGATTTACGTTACGTTACGTTATCTGATGAAAGCAGCTATCGCGAATCTATTTCCCAAGGTTAAGGGTAAGTAAAGGTGGTACGAACCGATAAAATCAGGTTTCAGTTTGTCAAACTATGAATATAATTTTCTTTATTTAAAGACTTGACTTACAGGAAATTTATTCTATGGCTACCAACCGATCCCTATATAAAATCAAATAATATAACGAATCGAGTTTCTTTATATGAACATTGTACCCTGTTTTATTGGGGACCCGGGATTTATTTGGATTTTTGGGTTTCCATCTTTTGTCGTCAGGAAAGTTGATTTGAATTTCGAGTTCGTATTGTCATGTTTCAGAGTTGGCGTAGTTTTTGTGATCTTTGGGGTCAATCTATGACTGAAAATTGTTCTTTAACACAGATAGAGAGTATTAGGTATAGAGGCACCTATAAAAATATGTACAAAGTACCGGATCATGAGAATAACAAGCGTCCTCATGTTAAGGAATAATAGAAAGCCCATACAAAATCTAACCTAACCTAATAAGCGTTTCTTCCATGTTTATATTCAAATAGATACGTTCTTTCCCCTCACAACTCCATCCTAATACAATGAAACAGATAAATCCCTACCATTATGGGTTCATCAATCGCATAATGGGCGTCGTATAGGGCCGATGGGTTGGCACTAAATACGGCTATCGCAATGAAATTTAGTGGGGGAGCAAGAAGCATGGCTGCGGTCTGCTAATTTATTGCATGTTTTTTGTGAAAGCCGGTTAATGGCCTATTATGGGTCTTTGAACTGTCCCATAAGTTTGGGCACGAACGAACTGTCTTCTGATACGAAATTTAACGCAGCTAACTCGTTCAATCAAAAGTATACAATGAAAGTTTTTAGTTTTAGGGTTTGTTGCACTAAATAAATAAAATATTTCGCGTTCGCTCGCTAGCTATAGGTATTTGATTTCACGAATAATTGAACTCTCACAAAACAAAGGGAAAAATTTCCAAATTGCAAAGGATTAGAATAACATCTGTTGTTCGCTACAAAAACTATTCGCAGCACGACATTTATCGTGAAAACCAATGGTGTGTGAGAAACCTTAGTCCCGTCTGATTTCTATTGATACACGGACCGTTGAACTTTGTGGAACTTTTGACAGTTCACGTATTACTAGTAACGCGACGTCGTAGGTCGGCCACGGACGGTAAATGGGTATTATGTATGTATGAAATGAGACGTTGAAAGTTCGGATTTGATTATGTTAGGACAAGGGTGTTTGTATTATACTGCTAGTTGATATTGTTTACAACATAGTTATGACGACCCAAGGGTAATGTAGTGCGTGGGGTGAATGAACTTTACTAACTTGCGAGCTGAAGTTCACATCCCATTAGTTCAATTATATTCGTTGTGTCCATAAACGTACAATGCAACTGAAAACGTACCAATGTGTCGCTGGAAAATGGTCGGAACTGTTCCATTTTAGCGTATTTTCCGCAACAGTTACCTATCTGTTTTGAAAAGATTTATTCACAGCCTAGGGGAAATAACAGAACCAATACCTGCACACGCACTGGCTGGCTATAAATAACAGTACCATCTAAAAACAGTCACTTTTTTACGTGCATTTTAAATATAGAATAATAAAATTCATATTTCGAAAAGGTGCAATAAAGGTGACGTTTTGGAGCGGTTCTAAATTTAAAGGTGGCGCGTATTTCTTTGTCACCATGGAGGTACGTTATGAGCGTGCAATATTGCACCTGAGGCCTCATTCGCCTCTGACACGTGTAGTCCCATGCAGTAAGAGAACAGGAGTATAGCCAAACTTTTTGAATTTGGAAGACGTAGCAGCCAGTACAAAAATTGGACAGCCTCAGTTATTTCAGGCAAGTTCATATTTTGTTGTAAGTATATCTTGAATGGATGTTTTTAATCAATGATTACCTAGTTTGTCCAGCTTATTAACTTTAATATTAAAGTATTTTATTATCAAGGAGATTTAAGATTACACTTACAAGTTTTCATAATGCGCCTTGTTAAATCTACAGAGTATACATTCGACATATGAAAAATTATTTCACTATTTATCCAAAACTGCGTACAATACTCGTATTCGCCTACGTAAGTATTTTTCATTCTTTATTTCTACTCCACGTAGATATGACACAAATTCGATCAATTCCCATCCGGAGTCCAATTTAAAAGGTCCGTTCGGATCCACACCTGTCTCAACGCATTTCTTATGGATGGTAACCCTATCTCATGACATATTTGCTACATTTGTATGTAATGCTTTCGGTTATTGATGTACGAAACGAGGCGAAGGGACCATGTTAAATATATTTGAATAATCATATGAGATAGGTAAGAGTTTATTGAAAATGTATACTTGCTTATAATTTAACAAGTTAAAAAAAAGTTTATAAAATTAATAGTATTGTAGGGACAAATGTAAGCATGTATGGCAGAGTGCAAGGTAAGCAAAAACGTAGGAGAGCGTGAGGCATGCAAGGAACAGAAAGTTTCTGCGCACTGGTCCGAGTTTTCGCACAAGGTGAAAAGTCTTGTATTAAAGTATTAATAAAATAACAATTTAAACCAACAGTCAGACCACAGCACGTCACAGACCAAGTGGGTCAAGCCCGAAGTTGTTCTGGCACTTGTAAATTAATTATTCGGCATCGCTGTAACTAAGGTAAGGTCCGAACATGGGACGACTTGAATTATTAAACAAGGCTGCCCGGGGGAAATCACAAGCGCGAAGTGTATAGACAACAGCGTTTATAGTGAGCAAATAAATACAGTATATCAATGAGTGGGCAACTAACTTTGACACCTCGAAGTGTGAACGCCCTCAGATGTGTGGGCTGTTACCTTTGCATATTTATTTATTCTGTGGCACTTCGAACTTTGAAGTTGACTTATTTCAAGGGTCATCGTCTTGGAGTAAACAATAAACATATTTGCTGTTAATTTTAGTTTTGTTTATGGGCTCAATCGTAATCAAAGCGAAAGTAATTGTTGGAATTGGTAGGTTAACGTCCATTATAATTATAGAGGTTGTTGACCGTGGTCACTAACATTAATAACCTAGCAGTAGTTTTTATGTCTTTATTGATAGCGTGTATTATTTGAAAAACATTAAATAAATAGCCTTTAAACACTAGTAAATAGCGTGCATGATAGTAGAAATACACAAAAAGCAAAAAACCCCGCTTTTGGAAGCACACTCGACCAAAGAGGTAGGTACATAAAACCTATTACTGAACGGTAACCCACGAATTTCAAAATTCGAACTCTAAATTCCAGCCAGCAATCAAAGAAGCCAAGCCGTGTTTGTCAAAGGAGTATTTTGCAAAAAAGTAGAGCTATGGTATTAACCTCTGCACTCTTTGATTAGCCAGAGGGAAGAGGGAGGGCCGGAGTAGATTTCATTCAAATTGATGACTTCATCGGTTTAACCCCAATAAGTAGGAGATTAGGGAGCGCAACAAACTTTGTTTAACGCCGGAGTGAATTGTTTTTCTTCGATTTTCTTTTGATAGCGTTTACTGGTTGTATAAATATTTGTTTGTGAGTATTTAGAAGTAAGAGTAGTGTGATTTTGATAGGTGGTTTAATTGTTGAAAAATATAATTTATAAATAAATTGTTTTTTTTTATGTTTGAAACTGTTCAAACAAATATAATGGTTTACAAAAACATACGGTTCTTTTATACTTCTAAGTAATAGGACTGAATCTTCTTTTTTGTGAGGCCAACAAAAGAAATCAGATACCTCTAGTGTCTAAGTATATAATTACAGATAATTAATTGATTGACTCGTAAGGCTCGATATCAAAGCCTACAGGCTTTCATTTATTCACGGCTACGTGAACTTACACTACACACTGACATTTACGTACACACTCATATAAAGAAATACATGAATGATATGTAGGTATGTGTGCATATTTACACACACATTGACATACAGATACACACTCATTTAAAGAAGTATATACGTGTGAATATTTCCCATTAGTCTTTATTACTGTTGCCTAATAAAACCGGACTGGAATAAGGGTCAGCACACACTTCCAGTACCCTACATCCGACTGGATAAAGCAAGTCAGTAATTAATCAGCGAAGTGCGTTTACAAGGGTTGATCTTTTTTACATGAGGGGAGGTGATTGAAAGGGCTAAAACTCATTAGTACGGCGACCGTATTCCGTGGGCTAACGAGATCATGTATGGGTGGATTGTGTTACTCGTCAATGGTCATGGACTGTCTCTATTTGCATTTTTTTGGAGGTAATGAAATGTAATATTCTGATTTGATTTTTTTTAGGGATTAGAAAGGAATGCCTAATTAATTTTGCCTATATAATATTAGTTATAAGGATATTTAAAAAATACGTTATTACTATGCAGTCGTATTTTAAAACATCTACCTCGGTCGGTCTGTTCATGACCACTCTAAAACTAAACTACCATACGGTTCTTTCCACTGATAGATAAAGTGCTTCCTCAGCTGTAGCTTGGGCGGGCAGCTAGTTACGTGTATTTTGTATCAGTAAAGTCAAAGTGTCATATCAAACGAAAATTGACATCCATCTAAGGAACTCCTCCAATATATTTAACAGCCTAACTACACAGATTACTACAATATCAAACCCCCATAAAATAAGATTAGATTCACGATTCTGATTTGATCCAGTTTATACCGGAATTGAGGAAACAAACCGAGCACTTTATTATTATTTCCTTAGTTATAGTCGGGGTAAGCTTGGGGGTAATAAAAACCCGACACCATGGGTAAGACATAAGCTATGAAGGTGAGAGCTTCGGTACATTTGAAAAAGAGGAGCATAAGGGGAGGGCTTCTTTCCTCGTTCGGACGCTTATGGAAGAATGTGTTGTGGGAAAGATTTTGAGCAAATGGTAGTGTGAGAAATAACGTATGTAGACTTCAAGATCGAAACTCATCATTTTCATAAGAGTACTTCTAGAAATATTTTTTGATGTAGTAGTTATCTCTGAGGTCATTCGCGTATCCAAAAATTTCATAATAACTTACTTAATGGATAACTATGATGATGCCCACGACAAAGTTCAGCATTCACACATAAAGTTCCATTTTCAAAATCCCCATCCTAACTCACACCAGAGACAACACTTACACCCTACACTAAACAAACCTGCATGGTAACAACCTCGCAATGAGATAGCTCCTAGCTCCCAGAATATCTTCTGACTAAGGGTAAGTCGAACGCAATGGACCATGCTAAGCATTATTAGCGGTTTGGGGTGCAGAAAAAATGGGGAAATTCTGATGCCGTTTAAGCATTCTTGTACATTTGTATAATGTGTGAGGGAAAGTCATTTGCCAGAGTGCTGAGTTGATACAAAGTCTTTGAACTAGGTATGTGTATATTCAACAACATTGTATTAGAAGTAGAATTGTTGAAGCAACAAAATATATGAAAGTTAAATTGACCTTGTTTAAGTGACCAGTACTACGCAAAATGTTTTTTTTTTTGTAGTGAAGAAGTCGGATAGGCTTTTAAATAACATAGAAGGATATTGTTATATTTTAGGGGACACTTAAGTATCATAACTAAAAGAACTGAAAGTAGACTCCTTGTTATTTTGATTTAATGAGATAAGCATGTTTTAAATAAAGCTTCAAAGAAATAAAACTTTCGCAGAAATAAAATATAAGAAAGTTTTAGCAAGAGAATCTTCAAGACATCTTTTCAACTACATATTCTTTGTTCTCATATTAGCGCACACGTCTTCACTTTAACACACATTCATATTAGATAATGCGAAGTTTCAGAGAATGTTACATTCATACGTGTATTTACGTCGTATTCCGAGCTCGAAACAAAAATAATATAAATATTTTCGTATATGAAATTTCATATGAAAAATTCGTCATGAATCTCCGGCTTGCAGCCGGCGAATGCATTCACTGTTCTTCCCTTGTGAATACAAATAGCCTCCTCCCGAAGGAAATAGGCGCAGGGGGACGCATATATTATGTGAACAAGTTTAATATCTTAAAATGCGACGCCATATTTTTGTGAAAAAATAGAAACAAGCCCGTTTAGGGAGGTTTTGGGTAATGTACTTTGAAATTCTGGAGGGGTAACGGTTTATTATATTAGCGTCATTATAAACCTTTTTCAGTGAGGAAGACCCTATTTTTCCTAATTCGCTATAAACATTTTTGGATTTCTGAAATAATAAAGTGGTAATTAGTTTGGAAATGTTTATTTTATGATTATACTAAAGTGCTCTTTGGCCCACAAGTATGTGCTTCGAATTTTAAATATGCCTCTAGAGACATTAATACACAAAGGACTTTTAAATATCAAGCGCTATCTTTCTCACTGTATGCAAAAATAAACCTTATGTAGCAGCACTAAAGTTGAAAATGCTTTTACCAAACTAAAGTTATATTTGCGATAGCCTGGCGTCAGTTGTCCCTTCAAAAAACAGCATGATTTACATATAACAAGAAACTAGAGTCCAATGAAACTGCCTTTAAAACTGTATTTAAGAAACAAGTCTCATTGAATTCCACTTGAAAAGTTTGTTCAATTCGAAACTTAATTAAGTATTGTTTTTGTTCCTTTCATTAAACGATTCTACTTAATTGAGGAGTTTTTAAGGAAGGGTAGCTTGAGTATGAATCATATCAGCCTTACATTTTTTATGCGATATCCCACCTAATCGCATGTCCACTGTGCCCTGAAACTTGCTCGCGGGAGGACTTAATGAGCGCATCCGGCCGCGCTCTCACTGTGGCGGCATATTGGGCTGACATAGTGTAGTCTCAATATATGACATGTCATCGACACGAAAAAAGAAGAACATTTTTTATTTATCTCGTTTTGTATGCGAAGGAACATGATATTTATGATCGTAACTTTGAGTGTTTTTTGCACGTGAGTTGTTTGTTTATAAATGGACCCTTGATAGAAGAGGAAACCCTTGTGGGGAATACGGTTTCACGGTGTTTTTCCACTCTTAAGTTTTGTCAGTAAAAACAAAAAAGAATTTAAAGTTCCAGAAACATCCAAACTAGTATATAAAATTGAGTATAATTATAATTGCAGAAATTATATCAAACAAAACACTTCTAAAATAATAAAAAAACTCTTGTTGAAAAAAACCTCTTTCACTTACAAAGTCCAAATACTTTTGCTACAAGATTTTAATATTGATCAGCATACCAAGAAGTTGGTATACATTGTCTTATTCATACTTCAAAGTATACTCTTCTGAAGGAGACTTGAGTGAGTTAGTTGTATAATTGCGTCTGTTGTTTCTCGTTACGACTCTGTTACGCTTAATCTAAACTCGGAACTTTGTCTCGTAAACGGCCTGTTACACACAATAGATAAGGCCGATGTACACTTCGAGTTTATCTCTGGGCAATTTTGGAACAAGTTCATGTACAACCACGTGCAAAGTCTGTGGTACTAAGTTCTAAGGTTGCTAATGAATCGACATGTATGGGAAGTAAGTTTGTCCGTGTTTTGGTAGATGTTATATTAAACTTTCTAGTTTAAAGAACATAGTTTGATTAGAAATAGGTTTCTGGTTATACATCGTTTCTTAGAATTTTTGTAGTTACATATAAATCTCCAAGGAAGGTAAAGTTTTAGACAGTCGTTTTCGATATAAAATGAATGAAATCCAAATCTAACTATCTTCTTCTAACCCTAAGATAAAATAAGAAAAATCATGAATTCTGTACACGGCCTTTTTAAATAACATTTCTGCCCCTTTGCCTCTCATAATTACCAGTTACTCCCGAAAAGTACCAGGCTCGCATAAATTAGAAGACCCTTTAAAAATCCTAGTACCGCGAACAATAAAATAGGTACTCAACTAAAACCGCGTTACTCGCGCAAACATACTCTTATTACCAAACCAGTGTTATTTACGGAACTCGTTACATCTAAGTGCTCATGAAAATTCCCACAGCCCGCAGGATGGTTTTAGCTAAAGAATAAACGATATGTTCGCTGAAATATCTTGTTATTGCTTTCGTGAAAGATTTTAGTTCGCCTTTGTGATGAGCTTCATTTGATGTATGCCTACTTAGATTTTAAGACGGTCGTTAGCTTTCGTTCCTTTTTCGGCTAAATGGCTCCAGATTCTGTTTTACTGGAGCTAATTTATTTTGAATGTTTCTTTTTCGGCCTACGCTTATTATTTTATAAAGAAATCGATAACAGAACATTATTTTTGTTTCTTACCCTTGGCTATTTTTGGCATCTATCGATGTGATAATTAATTTCCTTTATTGTAATAGGATTGGCTATTCAAACAGTGTTCTGTTTTTAGATTAGATTCTTACACTCCAATTTCCTGACTATGTAAACATCTTGCGGGCTACCTAAATGCAACCACCAAATCCTTTCACGCCTTATATACGATAACGACGTTAAAATAAAAGGAAGCAAGCGTCCATAATTTCTATAATATTACGTAAACCCGCAGGTGAGTCCATTAAGAATATAAAATGAAGGAAGGACGAATGCGAAAAACTTCTGGAATGGTTCTTGGCGGTTCTGAGATGAGAGCTGTCTTATTACCTTTCTTTAGACTTTTGTGAGGAACTTTTACGATGTTATTTTGTTCCTCTTTTAATGGATTTACTGCTCAACACAGAATGTTAGGCACAATAAGTATGTAACAAAATGTCGCCTCTCCAACAAAAGGTAATGGGAAAGAATTTATATTTGACTTTTCTTTGTAAAATTTATTTCGCGACATAACAGGCTTTCGGTGTTCGGACAAAAGTTAGTGAGATAAGGCTTCCGTAGTCGTTACAGTTTGTTGAATTCGCTTTTTAAACAGTTATGTTACTTTAGTTTCTCTTTTATAGGTACGTTGTGTGACAAAGAATGGCCATGCAACCCTTTCTAATCTCATATCGTTTCTTCTTTTGTTTTTTTTTTTAACCTGGACAGAGCTATATTCGAGGCGACCTGCAAAAGGTTCTCATCTATTTACGACAGCAGTGTAACTTCATCGCAACATAAAACAGGGCTGTCAAAGTTATTTGCCTTCAGTTCACGGGGTTCTGGGTAAAACACATAATAATTGAAGTTACCGACGCGACCCTCGAGGGTGTCGCTTGAAATACGATCAATTAGGCAGAGGAATACCAAGTGATGGCTCGACACACTCGCTCCAGGGAAATTAGGTAACACTCGGATTCCTAAGGTTATGACTCAGCGTAATATTTCTTTAGCAAGTACTTTGAGAAAGTTGGTCGAAACAAATGATGAGTGATTTTGAGATTTCTTGTGCGTACTTTTGTTTTATTTGGCAGGGTAGCATGTGAGTAACATGTTGAAGATATATTTCCAAGAATGTTGGTGTGGTTTGTTTATTTCAAACTACGAGATCATTCATGACATTAACTTATATTTGGATATGTTCCTCAGTTTAATATGTGGCTTAAGGGAAAAGTGACCTGAACTGCAAAAAAATATGTAGAACAGATGATCTTTCCCACTTTATAAGACCTAGAACAAAAAAAAAACCAAACAATTTATAACAAGAAACTTAAACCGTAAAGAAAGTAAGTAAGCGCGCATTTTCCTTGAAATAAGGTCGCGATATAACGTTACAAAACTTCCATAACACTAAGAAGTGGCATGCAAATTATGAAAACGATTTAAAAAGAAACAAAGACATTTTGTAATAAAGAACAGTCTTACGAGTAAGTTTAATTAGAAGCCGCGTCTTTGATAACAGTCTCTTTTGCTTAGTTAGAAGGCTTCGATTAAATAGCACTCTTTGACTTGGAGTCAACTGTTTTGTGACTTAGATATCTTGTGCTGGGTTCTCAAGCATATATACATTATAATCTCCCAATAAGACAGCACAGCTTTCGAGCATAATATAACTTTACATATTTTGGAAGAGGTAAACTGTATATGGGAAATATTCCGATTATTTAATCAAGTTTTTTACAGTGCATTCATTTTTCCATGTTCTGAATTGAATTTCCATGATCGGACCTAGAACATCAGAGCCGTAATACTAGGGCCCTATAAAACAACGTCTACCGATCGAACTAAAAAAGCCCCGCACACACACACACACACACACACACACACACATATCACACATATATGCCTACATACGTCAGTGTACATGATTCCCTAACGTCGGTTTAATTTGTATAGCAAAGCTGCATCGGACAGGATATTGCGGTCGCAGACGCTGTGAGCAGTGACGTCACGGCCGCCATGACACACTGCAGATTAGAGTTTTTGCAATACACACTAGTTATATCCAGAGGATATGTTAACTACTGGATATGTGACGGAATGAAAATATGAAATTTTCGATGGGTTCGTGTCTGATTTCCTTTCGATGTAAGTGTAATCTGCTGTGTACGACTTCGCTTTGTGGGTTTTCGGAAATTTTCACAGAACATATATGAGACTTCTATGCTATTCCGTCGGCCGTTATCACAACATGCTTTTCAGTTGGTAACACAAACCATCGGTTTTCTTGTGGTTTTCCTTTTCTTATATCAGCACCTGTAAAAAATACAGAATTAAAATACAAAACCGTTGATACCATAATAATATGCATATCTATAAAAAGATAAAGTTTACCTATAAGTATATAGTTTACCTATGATACATTGGCAGAGGTCAAAATTACCACGTCCAAGTGCTTAATTTTTATTTTTATTACTAAAACTTTTGAGACTCATCGTCAAATATTTATTAGTTACATTACTTTTCTAAACTGTATTTTTATTCAGTTGACACCTCTAAATGACTTTAATACGATCTTGACTTTCCACGAAATTATGGAGTCGTTTGCTATATTCTCAACATGATTATAAATATGGAAGAAAGTTTGATTGACATTTAAGAATAAATCCGTGCATTCTATATCGAAGCAGGTTTTAATGATATTTTTAAACTTTTTATTACTGAACCAAGAGACATGAATATTTAAAAAAAAGGCAGCTACACCGAATGTGTAACAGAGGCTATTAAAGTGTCATGAATTTTTTTCTTTGCTCTTATTATTTTGATTTAATCTTATGATCACTGAAAACATTTTGGTTCAGTATGGAACTGATGTAATTTGCTTGTATCTAAATGGCGACAAACATCGGCTGGTCGGCGTGCGACTGACAGACAGTGAATTGCGGTTTGGTATGGATCAGTAGACCTCATATACAGAGGGCTTCTATATTTTTGTCGTAAAGCTCAGCTTTTCTTTTTAAGCATTTGATTCTTTGAAAATAATGTATCGTTGAGCAAATTTAAAAGTTAATACAATCGAAATATCTATAACCACATCAGAGCATTCTTTCAATTGAAATCATCAAACCATTAACAAGTTTATATACGTATCATACTTGATTCATACTCAAAGCAGATTTGCTATGTCGTTGTTTGAGCTAATTTTACCACAGCAAGTATTTTTTTTTCATTTAAGTTACAAAAAACTACTACATTACCGGTTAATTTCCAGATCCTATAGGCGATGTATACCCAGCGCTCAAGAGTTGTTCCCTGTGTTCTCCCTGTGAAAGCTGACTGCGGTCACAGCTGCAGACGACCCGCGGTCTCAGACACAACACTGTCCGGTTACAGACATACAACGACCAGTTTTAGAGGGTCCTACTTAGGACACTTCTATTGCATTGAACGTTCACGAATTTTCTAGAGACAAGCCGTATCGTCGCACAAGTCTTGATAACAAGCCTCAAGTGTGAATGTAATGTATTGCAGGGCAAGTAAGTACTAGTGAAACTTTTCTTAGTTACATGTATTTTCTAAGTATATCTTGGACAGCATTGGACAGCAATGACAGAGTAATTGAAGACAGCTCGAGGAGACCTGGACTATAAAATCTGAAACTGTCAATCCGCCTTGATTTAATAAGCTTATTCAAGGCGGATTGACGCTTATTCCTTTTTTGTATGAGTAGAAGCCTGTGCGCCACATTGAGGCAGTAAAAAGGCTATAGTACCTACAGCCTACTGTGTAGACTATAGATGATGATTTCCATTAAGGAATTTACCTAATGCTTTCGTGTTGTTCCGCAGAATAAGCGAAGGTTTGTTTTCGACCCACTTATAAAACTAATCTCCATTCTCTTGTAAATATTGCCCCAAAAACGGGTGACACCGCAAGCAGAGTCTACTCATAATTATATTTCGCTTTTGACAAACTGGGATCGGTAATAACGTACTCATGTTCAAAGCAAAAGTCTGTTGAGAGCCTCAAGCAAATATTTCGTAGTTAACCAAAGTTTAATAAGAGACACATTTGAACCGGTTTAATTACACACCATTACCAACTGTTCCTGATAAGAGAGAACTTTATGAAACACGTTAATATTTGCTAATAGTTACAGTTTATTAGAAGCCTTTGGGAAATTATATTTACAATGTAGCGTTTGATATTAGTTGCCTACGTGTCGCGGTAAGCGGGTCGCAATGAAATTTATATTAGTTTTGTGTTTAGAGATAGAGTATCTTTAGGTTATATATTGCTGTTTACCTGTTTCCTTTGTGTCCTGGTGACTGTTAATCGTGTTTGGATATAATGAATTACCTATTTCATTTCTCGATCTACATATTTTAGTATGGTAGATGCTGTTAAATAAGCTTTGTTTTGTTCAGAACAAATGATTCTCTGGAGTTATTGAATGAATGAATGTGTCGTACATTACAATTAATATAAGGCGGTTTCATTGACATATAGGCGGTTTGCAATAATTTTATTCGCGGTTTAATAGTAATACATAATATGACATGCATTTATTAATTTATTGACATTGAAACTATGCTCATTAAATGTAAAATGATAGGACCTTTATTAAATTCATTAATCTACATAGTTACATTTTGCCATACATTTATATATTCTGCCAATATTTATTACAGGCTTAATAGCAGTTCTTGTTATACTATTAGAATATGATAGATGACTTTGTAAAATAATATTTATGAACGTAATAAAACAGAAAGCCGTTGTCTGGCGCCGAATATTAAACCATAGTAATTTGAGGTTTATGTTTACTGAGCATATAATGAACTAAACAAGAATATGAACTAAAATTTTATCTCTCATTTTATCACTCAGAATTTTTTGAAAATTCTATTACAAATAAAACTTGATTAATTCTAATTGACGAAATAAAAAAAAGCTTTATAAGATACTTTAGGCCGATTTGTCCATTATCAGTTAACTTACCTGAGAAATAAATATGGCGGTTTGACATTGACATACATACATATTCTTTAAATCAAAGTTATCTTTCCATTGAAAAATCGGCTCTAAATACGTATATCACTATAAATTTATATATTTTTACTTTTTCTTTTAAATTGAAAATTCCCAAAAATCCACTTATTATTTTAAAACAAACCTACACTGGTTCTCTGTAAAAGCAGTTTATATTTTTTCACGATTCCATTATGATTTTAAAGAAGGAAATTGTATCAACTAAGAAGTATCATTGTTTCCTCATCTTCCTGGCTGTTTCCATTTATTTTTACTTTTAAAACGACCGTTATGCAGAATTCGTTTTTTAAATGATAGCTATTTGGCATTCCTTTTATTTTGCATTTAAATTCATAGGATAATATTATTTGTAAATTATGCAAGTACTTACATATATTTCTTTTTTGTTTATACTAGCCTTTTTAATATTTATTGTAAATATATTTTTGGTAATAGTTCTTAATCGTCGATAGTTCAATTTTATGAAAAAAATATTTTATTTTATGACAACCATACATATAAACACAATTAAAAGCATAATCTTCGCACAAAAAATCTATAGAACCGCATATTGCACGGTCCAAGTACCTCTAGCCCTCCTAAACTTGTGCTTCCACGAAAATTCCCTCTGTGCTACTAATTACTCGTAAAAATAAACAGACACGATTAAATCCTTTTCTGAACGCAAAAAATGTAAAATTCAATTTGTTCTGTTTTTGTTCCGTCTGCAAATTAGATTGTTTGAAGCGTCGCAAGGTTTTTACTCTTTCGGAATTATTCCTCGAATCTGCTTTTGTTTGCTAATCTATTTTTGGTATTTGTTGTGACGACCTATTTAGAGAATAATAGGTGGTATTAATGCTAATTAGTTTTGTTAGCCTTTTTTACTTTGTATTTTTTTGGTGGGCGTATTGACGTTTATAGTACCTACACAGATGTAGTTATGAATAGAAGGAACATTTCTTGGTCATAACTGCTACATACCTCTTTGTTCAGGGGGTCATTAAACTTACCAAATTAATCTATCTCCATCTGTGACCTCCGTACAGATCGCTTATTTTGTATTTATTAAAAAAAAGTAATATTTTATCTTAATCTTAATGTCTTTACCAAAATCTTCTGATTATTTTGTTCTCACGCCTCTTTATATTCACGGAATAGGTTATATTTATAGATTTCATTCTAGGTTTGCGTAATATTTACCAGATTAAGCATAAATAAAGAACTTTTGCTGTAATTATTTTCCATATAAAAGACAAAAGTCCCTTTTTTACCATATTTTGCACGATCACCAAATTAAATAGCCTAAAAAACAAAAAAAATATCCTTTTCAGCCACATTCATAGTTATCGCTAGACACGGTTTCGTGCAGTATAGTAATTGTCGGAGCATTGTTTTAATTAAGGCCTCGTTTAGAACTGTGGGCTGGCCGGGCGGCATATAACCCACAATTATATGCCGTACGTGCTGGTTACGTAGGGAAAATTGAATATTTGTTAGTATTACTTGTGTTTTTTGGTTGATTTGTTTTATTTTTTGGTATGTTTATAGAAAATAATCAAAAGAAATTCTTAATTTTGTAAGTTAATTTAATAAATTGATTGATTTTTGGTGAAATTACCTTGATATTTATATACAACGTGGACTTTGCAAGGGACTATACGTATTATGTAGTTCATAAGAAAATTATTCATTACGAATGTGCATTTCTACTAAACTGCCACTGCAAGATAGAAGATTTTATTAATATTAAAAATTACAATCTACTGAAAAATCATCGCATCCTTTATAACAAAACTGTGCCAACCGTATGCACCTAAATTATAAACACAAACAACGAGATAGAAACATACTACCAACCACAGAACATTACCTCAAAACTGTTAACTCTATTTCCTTACAAAATCCCCATTAAGATCATAAAGGAGCGCTCATATAAAATGCCTCGAGTGAATTTCAAAAGACATCGCCGTCATAATTCTTAGCTTACGGCGTCCTCTCATTAGATGACGTAGCGAGCACTAAATTAAATAAGGCATCTATTTATTTAGCTCACGTGTATACGTATAATAGGATTTAGGAGCAGCGCACACTATACTTTGTGCGACTTTTTAAGCTACGAGAGTTATAAATAAATGCTACTGCAGATGAACTTAAATCTTTAATGTAAGGTCAAACATATGCAAAACCATGGTTTTTAGTAATACATTCTAATTGCCATGAGACAAAAGTACAGATATGGACATAGTACCTAAACACCATATCATTTATAGCAGATGGTGGAATTTATACTTGAATATTCTGAAATAACCAACCACGTAAACACGCTACTCGCTACGAACAAAATTTCCCCTAACCGTAGCACATTGGCGATTCGACCGTGTATACCTAGGCCCTTAGGTCGTTAGTGTCACGCCTAACAAGCAGCAACGTGTCAAGCCATGAAATAGGTCAAGATGCCTCGTCCTCACTAATTTAGTAACAGTATAACAACGCCTTACGGCTACGTACTACGTAGTACTTCGTAGCGTCGTAGCACGTCACCGTAGCACGGCTACGAAACTAGGGCAGGTTTTACTTAATTTATGAAAACACTTGAGATAATGTTGTCTGTTACACTGTGGTGTAATGAAGTGGAAATGTTTTATGTCGTGAAGTAGAATATTTTCATTGTTAATTGTAAGGTCGTTTAAAACTCTGTAGGAAACTGCATCAAATATGCATTTTATGGTTTAATATGTATGTCAGCTATTTTGTCAAGTTCAGTCAAGAGATCCAAAGATAGCACCTAGGTATAGACGATAAAGAGTCAGAGTAGTATAAAAAGGTTTGAAATAATTTTCTGAAATGAATTCATTTTCTGAAACACTTAAAAAGGAACTTAATTTCATTCAAAGCTTCGTACTATAAATGACCATTTATCTCTTACCTTGCCGTACAAAGAATCCTTTTGCGTTACCCAAAGTGTTAGAAACACTAATTATACGTACACAAGTATCGATACCCCAACAGGATGGCCATAACCAAAGGGGGAATTTCAGAACTAAATTTTCGTCTAAGCGCGGTGTTTGCGGAGTATTTCGTTTCAAAGGCTGTCTGAGGGCTCATTACCGAGGAGACATGGAAGAACTCTTCATTCTGACTCACTAAGAAAGCGGTGGAATGTAAATACTGCTGCTTTATATAAGCGAGGACGCGTTGGGCCTTACTTATATTTGAGTGCAATTATTTTTGAGTTTGTGTGTTTAAGTTTTTCTGTATGTTGTGATATTATAAATGACGGTGCGTGTTGCTTCTTTGCATTACTTGAATACAAATCAGAGGGTACTTTTAAAACAATTAATAATAATAATAAAAAAATAATAATAAAATGTTTATTACTTCTCTTTGAACATCATTTTACAATATTTTGCTAATTCTAAAAAGTGCTGATGTATAATTTGCCCGAACTAGGTAAAAACCTGTGTCTCGGGCGTAAAAGTGCTTATTATAATATTTATAGCTAATTAACAATAAATTGCTGCTAGTTACTAAAAACTAGGTCAATGTGACAAATACAGAGTTATTACACATGTTTGTTATAATGCTTACATACTAATTAAAATATCCATATTGCGTACCTACAATATTACATACAATATTTGAGTGTAAATATGCGGGCCTAAAAATAATCAGTAATCCACTATCCCTAAGTAAAATATGAAATTATATAATGTGCAAAAATGATTACAGCTAAATATTATCTAGAGTTTGACGCTATCAGACGCCTTTATAGTCTACGGAGTTGATGTACCTATATTCAGCGGCTTTTCTAGCAGGGCATTCGGAATCTCCCGTTTTGTGATTGTAGGGTTTTTTAAAGCGCTTACAGGTTGCACATTTCGGCGGTTCTTCCTTTGAAGAGCACTCTTGAGTCGCGTGTCCCTCTCCTCCACAGTGGCCACAAGTAGAGGTAGCAGATTTGCAAGTCTTGGATGCATGACCATACTGCTGACACTTGAAGCACCGAGTCACAAGGGTGAAATCATGTACCGGGCACGACGTCCAGTTTATGTAAAGCCTGTTCTGATTTACTAGGACTTTCCGGATGCTGGCTGGTACTTCAACAATATAGTTGCAGCTGTCAGCATCCCTTTTTCCTGACTTATGGCTTAGTTTAATTGAGGTCAAAAAGGTATCCTTGGTCAATGTTGGAAGTTTGTCTACGATATTTTGGTCATAAATACTTTTGAAAACTTCTTTCTCTGCCATATCAGTGGGTACCCCAATAATTATAATGCGAGGCTTCCGCTTCTGAGGTTCATCAACAGTAAGTGCAGATGTGGAACGCTCGACAGTCTCTTTCACTTTTAGCATGTCATCCTTAGTCTCTGTGCTTATGATAACACCTCCGTTTCTTGTTTTCCGAAGTCCACGTACCTTTAGCTTCATTTCCTCAGGGCATACAATTTTTTGGACTAAATTTTTGGTCTCTTCACTGGTCTTAGTATGGTCACTAGGATATATAGCGACAGAGCTGATTGCATGAGGCATAATAAGGCTTTTTGTACCCTTCACCATGTCTGCGAAGGATGTGCTTTCCGGCTTATGTTTGATGAGAGTATCTTGTAGTTCCTGCTTGATCTCAGTCAAACTACTAGCGAGGTCTTGATTTTCCTTTAACGTTTGCAGGGTGGCGTAGTTCTGAAGGGCTTTATGTTTCAATGACTGATATTGCACAGCCATTTGAGAGACTCCGTATCCGACTTTGCGACAAAGGCTAGTGACTCTTAGTTTTTGTTCGGAATTCATCTTGCCTTCCGAAACCGTGATCGAAACCTCATTCAGGCACTGCTCAATACTAGACATCCAGGATTGAATTTCAGGAGTAGAAAAAACCTCAATTGTTTCATCCTGTGCGCGACTTCTGGGTGTTGCTGCTGGTGGCGATGAGCAATGTGGCAGTCCGCCACGGTGGGAGGGGCTTCTATCCATAATTGTAGATCACTTTTTGTCCATATTTGTAATAAATACTGTATAATTTCACAACAAAAACGCTATGACTCTAAAACTAGGTCACAATAAAAAAAAAAAAAAATTGTTAATTACGCTATTTTTAAGTTGCTTGATGAGCACGTCTGTGTTCGTCGATTAACGCTAATATGAATTATAGGATGCGAAGACTTTAAACAACTTTAAAAATTGAGAAATTGCTCAATAATTTGATAGTATGTGGTTTTTAATCGTAATGTAGTGTATGTACCTAAGTACAATTTGCTCTGATATCTGCTATACTTTGATGTTTCTAGAGTTAGGTACTAAAAATAATTTTACCTAGAATTCCTTTTCTACCCAACATTAAGTTCCCTTACTTCACCAAAAGCCATAAAAGTGAAAGAAGAAAATGCAGCAGTAAGCTTCCTATTCAAGGCTATTTAACCTACTTAAAATATTCGAACAAACACAAGCAAAGATGCTGAATAAAAACTTTTTACTCGATCATAGAGTAGATATCAAAGAAGGCATTTAAGGAGTATTCATGCCTTTCAAAGCTCAGCATGATGGTGGAATAAAGAGACTGCACATTCACGTCTTGACTTACACCATTTTGCGTCGGATAGACTCGGCTTTTTAAGTCCTTTGACTTTGTATAATGAGTGAGTGCATCAGCAGTTAAGTTTTTATTTCTTAAGGAGATTAAAACGTATTCAGAAGCCTGGGTTTAACTTGAAGCTCGGTTTGAAAGGAGGATAGTTGTGTTTTTCGTTTTACTTTGTTTTTGTGTAGTTAAAGTTATTTAATGTTTGTTTAAAATGATGGTAAAATTTCCTCTTTCGTTTTGCAATGAATCCTTAATTCCATATTGACACTTCTCTTAATTATTTTATTTTTATCTCATGACAGCAAGGTATATCAACTTATGTAAATAGTTATATAGTTAGGATTTTTTTTTTTTTTTTTAAAAATTAGGGACTTTTATAACGCACAGCGTATGTCAGTCCCATCGTACCCTAAAACAAGTTACAACAATAACATTTGAGATCAATGGATCAAGGTCATAAAGTCGAACAACATTCTCGCATCTTAGGATTTATTTTAACCCTTGATTGAGATTCATCAGCGAGTTTCAATGATCTCTCAGAGTACTAAACTCTCAAGTATTAATTTCCCTTAATTCTATTTCGAGCTGAATCCCTTTTCGATTGGTTTTCGATTACTAATAATCGGAATAGTTTGTAACAATCTGAGACCTCGACCAATCGATCCTTTACGAAGTTTTGCTCATCAAATTATACTGTTATTATCGATACGGCTCAATCGAAACTAATTGGGGACAATTAACTTAATATTTATTAACTATTTAGAGTTTGAGTTTGGAATAATGGAGAAGTTTGTTGTGAATAATTGTTTGAGTTATGAAATAGTGTGCTGGTTTCAACATAATTATGTTATAAGTTGTACTTAAAAGATGTAAAGTATTTTGTAAATAAGTGAGGCGCACTTACACTTATATGTACATATTACAATAATTGTACTCTAAATAGTGGAAACTGCTTCATTGCCATCAGCTGTTTTACTAAATAGCTAGCCTAACCCTTCAAGGTTTTAATTCTTAAATTATAATCTGATGCTTATCTACAAATGATTCTGCATTTATCTAGATTTCAATACTTCTTTAAACATTATTTTAACAATTACCTTATCTAATCAGCTAACGGGATAAACCAAAGAATATTCCCCAACGAGGTTACCCGAACAATATCGGTATTTCCCGAGAGATGATCGCTAAGACTGGCCCATTTGATTGCGACTGTACTTTAGTCTAATTGATCTTATTTCACTAAGTTCCGCAAGTCGCACTCAATGGTGGTAACAATGAAAGTTTTGTGCTTAATTGTACTTCTTGCTTATAGATATCTGTATTTAGCAGGTGATCGGTTCAGATCTTCTTTTGTTTGTTTCTTCTGTTTTCAATGAAAATATTTTTTGCGTATCCGAAGTCGAAGGGTAGAAGATGTTGTAATGTATGATTAAAGCCCATAGGTACTTCTTCAATAAGGCTTTTCTTTTGAGGGTTTGGTATCTAACCTTTTAAAAAATTGCACAACCATGGAACGAATAAGGATAGATCAGAAAAGTACTTTTTTTTTTTCGACGTCAAAAATCATCAAATGACCATTGCCGCTGTGGGTTAGCAGCGGTGAGGGAGTGTCAGACTCTTACTGACTAAAAACCGTCGTGTTCCGTCATAGGCCTTTTATGTACCAGGGCCGCGGTATCTCTTTCGAACAACCCGCAGCCCCGGCAGGCCTTGGCCCTGCTCGATCAGAAAAGTAGGTACCTAAATAAAGTATTTCTAAACTAACTTACCGATTTATTGCACACCATTCAACGACACAAAAGTACAAACATAAAATAACCAAATTCATGAAAAAATATTCGTCCCATTGTACTTTCACTACCAAACACAGCTAACTGAATCCCCATTCATCAGACAGAGGCAGCAATGAATTGATTTGAACCAACATTACATCAACTGTAAGCTGGCGGCCATGTTGAATTTATTTCTACGTTTCAAACCGTGTTTTGTTTCTGTACAGACCATGGAGAACAAAATAAGTAGAGGAGTTACCATAACGGGAAATCTCTTTAGAAAGTAGTGCGTCAAAATGCGGGTGTGCGTACGTAGGTACGTACTGTTTTCGCTTTTACACGCCTTCTTTGGACTGATAATTTTCTGTATGTTATACTTAAAATCGTTGACAAATGTCTCAAAGGACCCTAACGCATCGGTAGTTTACTCATAACTGATCGCTTTGGTCATGCACACCGTATTTATTTGACCTAGAAGAAGGCGCCTGACCTAAATGCATTATGGCATATCCGCTCTTTCCTTACTCCGTGGCACAGATAGAAATATTGTATGTGTTCAGCTTTGCTTTAGCTTTGTTTGTCCTGTTCTTTAGGTATGCGGCCGAATGGAAAGTAAAAACCAACATACGTTTGCTGGCTGCTACTGAGAAGAAAAACAGCAGTGTATGTTTTACTATGGCCACGGACTATAGCAAAAGTCCAGTAAAAGTACATGTTTTGCATTACACAGCCCCAAGTTTTTTTTTAATTAGGCACAGTGGTGGCAAATAATAGAACTTCTCATGGCCATAGTTTGTTCAAAACGTCTTCAAAAACCCTGTAGTACACAGAGACACACTGTCTTAGTTTATTAATATAAAACCTACACAATGATTGTATTGTTAAAGATCCTCTTAGCTTAAAGAAGTAAAAGTAGCTATGATTAGGCAACGTATCACACGAAAATTGTGCCTAAAATTCAAACTTTCCTAAACAGGTATTAAACATGATTTTCAATTTACACTCGATGCTTCATATTACCCAATATTGCTAAAACTAATAACGATTATATTAACAAACTTTGCTATATAACGCTTAGCTTCTTTGATCGGGCAAAATATTATGTTAACACAATCGCTCTTGGCGTTTCGGAGTTCAAACAATATCAAATACTTATGATAATGTACATATAAGTTCTTAGTGACGGAATTTCTTGTTCTTTATTAAACAATATATTAGACGGAAGCACATACTATTGTAAAAACTATCAACAATATCTTGAAAGAAAGCACATACTATAGTAAACATCATGGTAACTATATGGTAGGTAAACATGATTGTGAGATCGGTTTAGGTGAAATAATTATAAATTATCGGGGGTTGGTTAGGTATTTTGTATTCCTTTAATAGGTATGTATATTTAATTATTTACTGTCAGCTAGCTTAATACTCATTATTCAGGGGAACATACTGCTGATTTTATAAGGAGCGTTAACATTTTAGAAACGAACAAACCACACAAAATAATACGACGTACCTAAGCCAAACCGCAGGGGAGACTATTAGAAAATACAAACATGTGAAGACAGGTAGAGGTCAATGACCACTAGAATATCTATAAAATCATCCTCCGACATCAAAGTTCGCTATAATGAGTTCACTCTTATGTGTCATTAGGAGTACCTACATACTGCAAACTAAAAAGTCGGCCTACAGTTGAAGCGATGGGTGGCATTTTTTTAAAGAAAGTCTTTTTTCCAATCAAAGTTTTCAGTCGGTCTGATACCGGCTAAATACCTGATCTTTGTAATCTGCATATTACCATTCATACTGATTTTTGAGGTCAAACAAATTATCGGCCGACTAAAAGTTTTCGGTGTGTGGGAGCTCAAAAGGTGAACGTTAAGGTATGCGACACCAATTAAGGGCTGTTCACACGTCAAAAGATATTTACATGTAGGTGTAATCTGTTTATTTTGTCGCCACCCTGGGAAGCGAATGTAATTATCGGTCCGAAGTATCCATAATGGCAGATGATTAACGAGCTCGGATTAATTCGGGTGTCTTCGAGAATTTTCGCTGTTTTCTTTTAATGAGGCTGTTTATGAAGCTTGTGTGTTAGCACGTTAATTACCTAGTAGTTAATGTAAGGAATATTCTCTTTATATCTAAGATTAAGGAAGGTTTCTGAGAATAAGTATAGCCTAAAGTTGATATAACTTCTATGTTGGTGGATTACATACGTAGGAAATAATGTAGGTACTATTTATTAGACTAGTCTATGTAAATATCCACAAACAAGGAAACATAAAACCTACATTATAAAGTTTCACGACAAAATATTCACCCATACACACCGTAATACGGGACCTCATTCTATACCCTTCCGAAATTATTATCATAACAAAAACATGTTACAAAACTGACTGTTGGCAACTGTACGCTCAAATTCTCACAAATTACGAAACTACACTTTTCGCACCCCGCGACAAAATGCAAACACGAAACACTGTTTAGGACAAACTTTCAGATCTGGTTTTCACCTAAACGCAAACAGGGGGAAACATTTTGCCAGTATAATTTGGCCTTTGAATTTTTTGACGGTTCGAAGGTTGTGTTTTGAAAGTCGAGGTGACTGGGGGTCAAGGTGAAGTGGTGTTGGGTGTACAAACTTTATAATTGGCTATACCCTCCGATACGTAGCCCTTCCTACGGGAGCGACGTAATTAACTAGTCGATTGTATGCGCCACTGGGAGCCATAACTGAGACCGACTTGGTCACGAAGAATGGAGGCGTTGGATACTCTTACTCCTAGCTATGAAATGATTTGTTCGATATGGATATGGTTATTCTGAGTGAGTAGTTGGGAAGTATGAGTGGTTAATGAACTTTGAAATAATATACCTAATAAAAATGATAATACTTCTGGATCTTACCTTAACATTAAGTGTTTGAAGAACAAGTATCCATCAATACAGCTCAGCTCGAGTACAGAGACATAGCTTTTTTCACACCTGAAACAAAGATGAGCTATGTTGAATTTAATTATATTTTGTAGTAATTGCTTGCTACTGCATATTGGAAAGTTAATAAGATCGCTATTAAAAAGAAAATCGTTATTTTTCCAAACATAAAAGCAGCTTGTTAGCTTTGTTAAGAACTGTGTAGGTAGATTCTAGATTGTCCTTTATTTAGCTTACAGAAATAATATGTTATTCCGTAGAATTTTCCCCTAATAATTAATAATATCCACTTAATAAATACAATTGCGAAAATTCAACAAGAAGGGTAGGCGCGCGTGTTATATGCTAATAACGAACCCACGTGTTAAGTCTGATTCGCTTTTTGCCACCAAAACGCAAACCGCGTCCTTGGAGCAACCATTTTGTAAGCAAATCCAGTAAGACACTACAGACTTAATAGTCGGCCGACAGTTGGCCCAATGGTAGTTTTTTTTTAAATCGTGAATTCAATCAAAATTTTTAGTCGGTTTTGATATGGGGCAAATACCACTCATTTCCATACTGAAAGTTTGCGGTGTGCTCTTACCGGTTTTTCCGAGCGATAACGCTGGGCTCGCTGGGCATTGTTGCTCGTTTGCGTGCGCCAACAAGCAGTTGATAACTGTCGGTACAAAATTGACGATTGACGCGACAGATTTTTGCCGCATATCTACACTTTGTTTTGCTTACGCGCGGTAAAACCGAGCGGAAACTACGCCAGTGTGAAAATTCTGTAAGTCTCAAACGTTAAAATTCGCGTTACGTTACGATAGCGTGACCGAAGCAGATTAAGGCGGGTTTCCTCCTTGTTTTCCGAGTAGTCTGCGCTAATTTAAAACCTGGATCTCAAACTAGAGACAGTTTGACGTGAACGTAGCGTGTTTGTCCTAACCTACAGTATTCAAGATTTGCAGTTTTAATGGAAATGTCATAGGTAAGCTTGTGGCTATGTTGTGCATTGAAAATTAAATGTACTGTTTGAATTGAAAATGTGTTCAAAACTTTTATAAACTGCTTGTATGTAGCAGTTTTTAAAGAGGATTATTATGTTCTTTAAAAACTGCTATGTGGTTGTAATTTAAGACAATTTTTAAACTTATTAAAGCCAATCTTCTTCATACCACATATTTGGAGAAATTGATAAAATCGTTGTTTTCATGAAAGGTCAACATCATCAAATAATTTCAAACAAGTAAACCAATTTATTAAAATGATGATGATGAAGTATATGACTTCATCACCAAAAACAAAATATTAGGTAAACACAATCATCACTGATGTGTATAATCTAATTTTATAACCACATACTCTATTCAAAAAAATATATATATTAGCACACCATTCACATCATTGCTACATCATACAAATCCCCCAAAACGCAAGCACTCACTCCCCACATCCTTTATAGCAAGCAAATCCAGTGTCTAATATAGATCTGTTGTAAACCCTAGCCTAGCGTCGGCGGTCCGCATGACCAACCTTAAATTTCCTTACACGAAAGCCTTTGCAGTTGACAGTTAGGAGGGAGGGGGGAGGGGAGTATTCCGTTTGCAAATATCGTGCCCCTAAATTAAAGTTTTGGTCTTCACTGTTTTAACTTGTTAGCAAGAAGCCTCGTTTTAGTAAGGAAAGTATTGTGTGATGTTTAAAAGTTGAATAGGTCAGTTTTAGCTGCGGGTTATTGGACTATAAATAATGGATTCAGACATCGCTGTCGTTATACATATTACATATAAAGGTTTCATATTAAATAGCAATTATTGAGGTTATGCTATGGATATGTAATAAGACGGCAGAATGTATTTCAGTACCAGATGAAAGAAACAACTCTTACAATGCCGTCCGGTTATTTATTTAACAGTTTATGTACACAGCTGATGAGATAAGAAAAAGAAGAACAATCAAGTATAAAGGCACTACTTATTTCTTAAGAAATCTCTTCCAACAGACCTTTTAGAAGATAGAACATGGGAAATACCATTCATAATACTACAAAGTAAAACAAGTCAAAATATTTTACTAAACATAATATTTACTAAAGTTATCTATAACCGCACCTAGGAGTACCAAATCAAACTTAAAGCGAATGTAGACTTACATCTCGTGAACTAAACTTGAGCAAAAACTTGCCACTAAGACAACTTCCACATTAGGGACTAACTTAGTACTTTCTAGTTTCACTTGGTACCTACACACGGTTACCACTTGAATACAAAATAGTTATAAACTCAACACATATTTATGGACTCGTATGAAAAAGTTTTCGAGTTACTTAGTGCTAGACAGATTTATACAATTCATTTATTATATTTTCTATATCATTTCTGAAAAATATAAGTTCGTTAACTTTTTAAACACAGTAAGGAACTTTTATTATTTTTATTTTATCCTTTCAAAGATACTTTATATCATAAATGGATTCAACTAAAAGTAAGCAAAAGTAGTCTTTATTTCAATAAGAAGTTTGAAGTCGTAACTCCGAATTAAAAATCTTAGTACATTTCCTTCACGAAACTTCTCGTTTGAGCACAGTCGTATGAGCAGCGCCGAGAGTTTGTTTTGTTATATTCCTTGGAATATAACTGAAGCTTGGAATATTACAACATAGTGCAGTTAATTAAGGCTCACAGTAAAGCCGGCGGGCCCGAGGCGAAATGGGAAATAGGTAATTATGAAGTTGCGTACTGGCTTGCAGCTTGCCACTCCTTGTATTGTGCAAGTTACGAGCGGTAGCGGGCTTCATTTAGCCGTCAATCTTTGATCGTAGGGCCATACTAATAAGTATGTTTTCAAGCCAATAACATAAAAGAAACAGCTACACTCTAATCTAAATTCTGCACCGTGAGGTTTTGTAAATTACTTTATTGGATAAGTGCAGTTTCTTACGATACGTGTTGGCAATAAAAGGCTAGTTCATTTGAAGCAGTATTCTATCTATTTGTATAATAATTGGGATCCAAACATTGAAAGGTATATTCTGCTAGTTGCTTTGGAAAAATATTGTTCTCATTTTGTATCACTGATTTTTGACTCGCTTGTTTATATGATCCAGTTAAAAACCACTTAAACCTTATAACTTGGACACCACCATAAAATCTCTAGTACTGCGGTGTTACATGAAATTAAAATATGGGTCTAGTTCATTTCAGTTTGTATTTTTTAACGATTCCGTAATGAGCTCTTACGTTATGATAATGTCTTAGTTCCTGATTTAATCTGTGTCTCGAGAGAAATATTTTAAGCTTAAGGTATGTCATTTCTTTATATTAAAGACGTACCTACCGGTTTTTTCAGTTCTTTGAAATTTACATTAATGAGCAAATAAGATGCAGTTTTCCTTGACTGTTCCCAATCGTATTTCACAGCAACCGCTTAAAATGGGCTTAGTTTTTTTTTACCTAAGAATGAAATCACCATGTAGGTAGGTAAAGTTTAATTTAAATTAAAGTTTAATTAAATATAATTCGGCAAAATAACCGCTACATCTAAAACCAGTATCAACAACTAATTACTAAGTATTGAGTACAAACGCATTAAAGTTTGCAGTGCGTGTTCCACGGGCAGTGCAACCATGAACCAAGTTAATTGCAGCCACACTGTATAAAGCGATCGCTTCGGGCCCACTGCGGAAATAACTAATTACTAACTTACGTACCAATGCGTAACTGCTTAGAAATATACGGAATATACCTGGGTTTTGCCTTTGAGTCGGATTTCTTTTCATTAATAATTCTTCTTTCAATTCACTTAACAAGCCGTAATGGCCCTTTGATTTGAGCGGGGACGATTTTTTTCTTGTAAGCAATTTTATCGATGATATTATTTTTTTTGCTTTTTGCTGGCTATGAAAAGTGGTGCTTCGTAGCTTTGTTATGATCGATTGGTTTTGAGTTGATGTCTCAAAGTCAAGTGCAGGTTAATGGTGATTTGTCTTTGTTCAATGACAACACAATAATAAAAATATTGTTCAATTGTATTCATTATCAAAATGACATTAGACAATAGTATTTTATATTACACTAGCCGTTTTCCCGCGGTTTCACCCGCGTCCTGTGGTAACTACTGCCCGTACCGGGATAAAATATAGCCTATGTTACTCGTGGATAATGTAGCTTTCGAATGGTGAAAGAATTTTTAAAAACTGTCCAGTAGTTTTTGAGCCTATTCATTACAACCAAACAAACAAACAAAGTTTTCCTCTTTATAATATTAGTATAGATTGTTCACAAGTTCCAATTACCGACAATCATAGTAGTTGCAAGCTATCTACTATCATCTAAAGTCTATTAATTCAGTCCTATCGGCATTTATTACACGCAACACAATTTACGTGTCGAAAGACGCTGCCCAAAAAACTGCGCTAGAACCGCAAATAAATTAATTATTCATTGCCTCTATTTAGTATCAGTAGCCAGTAAACAAATGACTAACTAACAATTAATTTAGTTAACTAATCCAATCCTTATTCTGTGGGGAATAAAATCAATGTGTTCAAAGCAAGCAGCCACAAAGACTGCCTTTGAGAAGCAACGCACTGTAAATGTCACTCTATATGGTAATCAGTGTTGAGGCTTTCTTGAGACGATGCGCTCCGAGAATATTTTTATAGTGATGTGTAAGTTAATGAAAGCTGCCTCGCTAGATTGTGTTGTGATGAAGTGTGGCTAGATGTTACAGTACTGAGGGAAATTTTAGTGGAGGAGAATAACAATAGCTGTTAAAAAGACTCAGGAAGAATACTGATTAGGTAAATATGTAGCAACATGTTAAAACTGAACAACGAATGAAATGACAAATATATTCAACAAATTATAAACACAACGACAAAATAAAAGACAAAAGAATCGTCCAACACAAAACTGAACATTGTTTCAATTAAATCTTCCACTAGAAATATAACTTCAGTACGAGAGCGAATTCATTTCGCTAGTAGATTCTTTTCGGCGTACCCGGCAAAGCGTAAAATTGGGAAACAAACATGTCTATGTCTCCTTTGTTCCCAAAGGGATTATGTCTTAAAACCGTTCTTCTTACTTCCCCTTTAAGATTCTTTTGATTTTGTTGCCTCAAGTTCTGGGTGTAACTTGTCATCAATATTTGAAACTATCTCTTGTGTATTGGGATTGTTTCTCGATAACTTGTTGAGATTTTTTTGTTTTTATTAAAAGCTACGAGTAGTTAAAGGTCTATAAAGTTTTCTACTTTAAGAAAAGTTTGTAGTACGACCACAACATTGATAAAAAACCACTGCCACATACAACATATCTTCCAAAATGACTAGTAACTAATTTCTAGTGAAACATTTGATGAGTAAAAAACAAACTTATACCTAACTTTATTTATGTATATTTACCACATTAAAGTATGAAACATTAATAACAACATAAGAAAAGCAGCCATAACAATACTCATTCTCTTTTAATAATGACAACACAACGTCTTGGAAGATGTTCAAGTTGGTCCCGGCTGTAACAGAATGACCGCTGCACTGCACCCCGACTTACCGCAACACTATCGTAGACCACAAATTAAACGAAAATCAACCTTAGTGTGTCCACAGTAGGAGCGTTTAAGACTGAAAACGTTTGTTGGTAATGTGTAATCCAAATGAAACGTTGACACTGAGCCCCAAGCGCCCGGACGGGAAGAAAATTGTAAGATCAAATTAGGTCCCGCTTTAAAGTCCTCACAATAATAAGAATAGCTCGAAATGAAATGTAGACCCATTTTTTTACCTCGTACTTGGAATATTAGGGGTGTAATTAAACTTCCACCTCACGGCTTGACGTATAATGAGAAAGTGGCGAGTAATTGCTTCCAGACATAAAATTATTTGGTTTTACAGCAGAATAGAAATGAATTTGTTCTTATAATATTTTTGAAAACTAATTAGCACTTTCTAAAAATAAGAGCTCTTCAAACAAATCTGGAAAAGAACTAATCATAAAACATCTTAGCACGACGCTTTTACAAACAGCTCTCGACAAGAAATCGCAGGAGATCACAGACAAAATAATTGGATTATCAAAACGAATAAAAAAGCTGGTAAAAAATGAAAACTACTTAAAATGTGAAGTCTAAATGATAGATTGAGTTCCGAGGGAAGTATGAACAAAATCCATTAGTCGATTCCCGCAGGACGCTACCGGCAAAACGGCGTTCCGTTTCGGAAATTACATTAAAAAGCAATACCTCTCCTTCGATAACTAAAGATACGAATAAAAAGATGCAAAGGAAATTTACTTAGTGACTGACTTTCGTTTCTTTGCAGAACTTAGATTTTATGGAAATGATAGGGCTGTAATAAAATAATGGTGATAGGAATGATATTGTCAGTTGTTAGGTGAAATATGTAGACATAAATGAACATAGATGAATGTTGCAAAGTGCGTAAGTTGTCGAACAGTACAGGAAAAGGAATTAATTTTGTGTCAATAAAAGGTTTTTTAACTCTTGCAGTCATCTCTCTCAATCGTTACGCATAATCATAACGATTTACATAGTGGTTGTAATCAATTGACTTGAAACCCAATGGACTTAAAGTCAATAAGAAATAAATTTGAATTCATTTTCCAGTCTATCAGACTTCAGTGTTTTAAAGAACTTCAATATCAATATCACAATACAAAGAATTTAGGAAAGTATTAATTAAGTATGAACAAAGTTTCGATAGCAATAATACAAACTATTAAAGAAAATACTAAGATTTCTGAAATTATTTATGAACACATTAGGATTTTAATATTGTTTCGTATTCATTGTAATTGCAATTTATGTAATGACTTCTAGAAAGTAATTAAGATATATTTACAATAGACATATTAAATCAATAAAATAAATGTAATGTTATGTCAATTAATTTAAATATGAGAGTTTTTTCATATGGATATTTACCGAATTAGTGACGAGAAAAGTGTAGTATTGTAATAATTATTATTAGTCCACCATTGGATGACCTTCCCAAACGTGTGCCATGTCTCAAGTCTGTAACTCTTTCGCGCAAAAATCACTGAACGGATTTTAATGAAAATTCACAGTAATATAGCTTATGCCTTAAAGTAAAACAACATAAGCTACATTTTATCTGTGTATTTTATTTTATTTATTGTGTGGACTCTAGTTTCAAAATAATAAACAATAACAGATAGAACTCAAGTTACAAACACGTGACTTATAGAAAAACAAAGACAAAATGAGATAAAGGTCACGGATAAAGTTATTGTTACAAGGATTGTCCCTTTGTAATCGAATGTGACGTGAAAGTGACGCAATATGACACCCGGCAATATCTTGTAATGTTCCGAAGTTCTTTGTAGTAAGCTCTGAAATAAGCGTGTCATTTTCAGAACGAAGGGTACTTACATAGGTGAAAGTTTAAGAAAAAATACCCTCTTAGTTTAGTGTGAATTTTGTTAAATAATAATTTATGTAAGAGAATTAAACCTATAGTTCATGTGACGTATAGGTACGCTTGATATGTACACCTAGGCATAGCAAACTAGAATTTTATTACACTTTTTGTTTTTGTTATGCTTATGGCGTGCCAATAAATAAATAAATTAGCCCTGTTAGCGTTTCTTCGTAAATTATAGTTACACACAAAATGATTTAATATGAAACGAAATTATTTAATGCAGAAAGAAATGATTTCAAACTCCTCAAAAGCCGCTGGTTGTGGGGCCACAATCTCAGCGTTTAAGTAGGCACGAGCGTGTGCGCTAGAGCGTAAAATTAAGAAACAAAACGGAAATCCTCTTTGTGGAACCAGGATTGGAACAAAGGAAGCATTAGTAGCTAAGCAATTGATATTAAAAATGTGTACAGGGGAAAAATTAACAAAAGTTTTCTTTTATACATTTTAATTGATGTTGTGATTTTATTTGAGCTTATAAAATATGAAGATGGCGTAACTTTTGTTTCTTTATTATCTTAATTCAAGTTTAAATACGAACTGCACTGAATAAATAGTAAATACGAATGAACAATGGGACTGATCAAGTTAAATATTCGTCGGGGTGTTAAAGACTCATCCGGGAGATAATCGGCCGAGCCTCAAGCAGACGGTAAGCAATTTAGCCCGGATTAAACCCTGATTCCCTTGCAATACTCGCCCCAAAGCGAATAATGCAGTTGGATTTATTTGAACTGTAAAGTTAGACCGTCTAATCGAATAATACCTATTGAGGGATGTAGAGAGACAAATGGTTACTCCGCATAGACTTGTTTGAAGTGGGGAATTAAATTGCATTGTTGTACGTCTGACAATACTAGCGTAGTTGGTGTTTAATTTACGCTGGAAGTTGTAATGTAAACGCTCTAGCAGATTACCGTAGGATGGGTTTAAAACAAATATTGTGTTACCTTATTCAGATTTCGTGAAGCCGTGCCAACCGAGGCGTTTGTGAGTTTAGTGTGGGTAATTTTATAAATTTCTCGACTGTTAAAAGCTGATACGGGTAAGTTTAGGGAGTTTAATATTAAATGGATTCTGAAAACGGTTCGCGATCGCGCGGATACAGCGTGAATCACTTCATTTATTTGCTACATTTATTTTATATTTTCTAGATGAAATAAAACACTGAGGAAGCAAATATATATTTATCGACATTTAGAATTATTTTATTAATTTGATAAATTGAACAATATAAAGTATGTCCATATTAGCTGTGAGTACCAGGAGATCAGAAATCCGCAGCGATGGCGTTCAAAATCCACGCTATCCAAAGTATGGACACGCAATTAGCAGTATTACCAGTTTCAAAATGTCGCGTCATTATCCACCGCCCGAATGACATGTCCACGCTGTGTCACGGTCCCTGTTAAAAAATGTAACGCGAATTCCGACTAACGAATGAAATATTAAAAGATTTTGGTAGTTATTAAAATGGTAAAAGTTAAATAAATCATTGTGAAAATTTAAATGGTAAAGCGATTTTAAATCATATATTGTTTCAAGTAATTTGAAAGCCTTTATACCTAGTTGATATAATTTACGTGCATGAGCTTCAATTTTCATATTACATTGATTAATATATATTACTAGATATCTCTATGTATTTTCGAAAATAAATCTTTGAGCCAATTTAATAATTCCATAACGTTTTGCATTTCAAATCGGATAAAAATAACTTACCTATTTAAATAAAAAAACCTTCTTCTAACTTTCTTCAAATATTATCTTGTTGATGAAATTAGGAGCCGTAACAAATTAGAATATTCCATAAAGGTTGTTTCCGTAAACAAAAAATGTTTACGAACATTATTTCCTCGTTTCTTAAGCGCGTTTAAAAATAACCATCTCCAGCCAAATCCTAAAAATAAGTATTCAGACCAATGTGAGTGAAAATCGTTGTTCAATTATTTCTTGCGATGAATATGTACAAGTATTTTCACTGACAAGCTCCCTGAGACTTATTATTATTACTAAAACATGCTTCAATCCTACAGTGCCATACTACAAAGAAATTAAAAGAAAATCTTTTCTGTTCTTTAATAGATTTATACGACTTCAGTGGTCACAAAGCGGACTGCTCAAAGGCAGAGAGAAATATAAGAACGCTAGACTTCAGTCGTGTTTCTTCACAGAATATTGTAAAACCCTATATTCTGAACTATGTATGTTTAGTAACGTACTGTATAGAAGTGGAGTTTTGTATGAATAGATTATAATAATTTATACGATATGGTTGAGCGATTATAATGGTTGCAAAGTGTAGAACAAACTTCACTTAGTTATTCTGGATGTAGTTTGTATTTCAGGGATGAGTAGTTTTAGGATAACCATTTTACAAGCTAGTTGATATTCTAAATCAGCATTCTTCAACATACATAAGAGACTTTCGAATCGATATAATCGAATTATTACTAAGAAAAAATGTCATGTATGTATGTATCAATAGCAGTATAGCCTTGAAATATGTAGAATCTAGAAGCCATTTTCACGACACATAATCAAGACTGTTTACTCTGCTCATCATATACATTTCCTCGTAAAACAGAATCACCTCAAAATTTTACTTCCCCGTGTACCTTGCTCCACTATTCCCATTTCGCCACATCTTTTTCAAGAGCAGAGCTCCCGTATAAATCTTGGTATCCACATTTTTACCGTACCTCGGTTGTTACGGTATAAATTTAACGAGGCTGACCCGTGTCACGAGTCACGGGGTTGTGTCGACCAAAAGCAACCCACCTAATTTCAACAGAATATATTGCGGTGACATTCCAAAGAAATTGTTTGTATTTTGTGTTCCTCTGTCATATTAGTGTTTGTCTTGTGGATTTTGATGGCTCTGTGTTGGGGATGTTTTGTTGGGCTTCCTTTATTCTGTTTTTGGGTAATATTGTAAATGTGAAAGTTGTTTTACCTGTTTGTTTGTTACATTTCTCGGTTGTTTCGTATCTCGCTGATCTGGGTTGATGGCAATGGAGATAAGTGAAACACAGCGAGGCATTGCATTATTAAATTAAATCGAGGTGAAAGTAGTTTCTAGGAAATTCTAAAGAAAGCTAGCAAGAACACTCTTCTTTCCTCACTGATTCATATCCTACTAGCCAATCGAAAACTTGATACAAAAACTGAATCACGACGCAACTTACGAACAAGAACCTCAACCACTAATTCTTAAACTTTGGAAAAAAGCAAAGAAAGAACAAAGCAATTTAATCAAGAACCACACAGACATAACAATTAAAACAGCAAACGACTGAGCAAGTCACAACATGCTCGATTCAGCACACGTACGAATGCCCGGGACAACTATGCATTTAATGAAAATAATCCTATAGTACTAATGACATCCCTTTACGTGATGGATTCCTTTTCTTCAATATTAAAAGGTGCAGTCATTTATCTTACTGATATTATAAATGTGAAAGTTTTTGGCTTTGGATATCTAGATGTATCTTCCTCAATTACGTTTTAACGGCTACAAGACTCTTAATGGTAGATATTTTATCCTACTGAAAAAGTAGTTCCTCAGGATGTGACTTTATATAAACAGATATTAATTAACTGCAAGACATAAGCATGTGTTAGAATTAATTATCGGTATTGATACTGTCCTCCTTGCTTGCAATTAAAATCTTTTACGGAAATGCGAGTCGCGTTTGTAAGCCCGATGTCGATGTAGTCATTAATATTAATCTCTATTCATTTGTTTTTTGTTTGACGGTTGTCATGTTTACACGATACTGTGTTTTTATTTGTATCGTTAGTTCCATCTTTGGATGTTACTGTGCACGGGGTCTCGGGCTCAATTGCCAGGTACTGCAGATTGCTTTGTGGAGGACTTCAAAAAAGATTTAGAAAGCAGCCCGAAGTATGGAAGTTGGTGGTGATACACTCGTGCATCGGTGAACAAGTTAATACCGGTCCTGCGCCTGATCTCTCTTCTGACTGTGAGATACACTTTAATCAGTGCTGCGCAGCTAATCTTATGTTCAGAACAGCTGTCGTGGTCGAAACAGGGCTTGGATGCTATAATGTACCTACTTATAATACTATAAATATAATACTGATACTGATAAATAAAAAAATATCTTACCCAACAACATTTCCACAATACACAAGCATACAAAATAAAACTCCCGCGAAACAATTGTCAACAGAAACAAACTTTTTCGTTGACACATTTAACATAATGTGGAGACAGAAAAACCCATTTTGCGCTCCACGCTCGCGAGTAGATTTTAGAATTGCTGCGAAATTGTCTAGAGTGTTATCATATCGTGGGAGCTCTTCCATTAGTGTAAAAAGCCTTCTCCTTGCTGTCGTTCGCTTGATTAGACATCGCTTTCCCGCTTTGGCGGAACGTAAGTGTATTTTAAAATGAATGCAATCACGAGTATTAGGTGCGTTCCTTTTTTGATACATATTTTATTTTCTGCGAGAAATGGTATGGAGATATGTTCAGTGTGAGGTGGTCTGTATCTTGATTTGTTTATCTGTAAACGACAATTTTGAATCTAAGGTTGAAGGAAGCTGAATAGATACGAAAACACTTTTCTAAGCTATGTGCTATTTGTAGGTATGTATGTTATTTCTAATAGCACACTATTCAGACACAGTAAATTCACATATTTTATCACATTCACTACATTATAATAATCCTAATAAACAGCTAATTCGTCCACTTAACCCCACAAAACTCGCCAACCCTACCATAATTAAGTAATTAATCTAACATTTAGCGATTACGTCACACTTATCTTATTTATACGGCAAATGTCTTCTAATTAAACCGCATGAACGGAGTAAAAAGTTGCAATTATGCAAGCCTGGCCCTGAACAGATAACTGGTAATTTAGCCGAGATTAAGTCGTAATGTTTACTGGACTACCGCCCTGGTGTTTCAGGTGACCACGGTTTTTGGAAGTTTGCGGATATGAAGTTTGATTTAGTGTGATTGTTTTTTTAAGCTTATAATAAAATATAATATATACAACTATGTTTAGAAGTTAACATTTAAAAAATATGTCCCAGTAGATCAAAATTATCTGGTGTCCTTCAAATTTATTTGTATACATACTACCACTACAAAATTTACTTCGGTTCAACAGTTACCTTAAAATGTGCCACAATTGGGCATATAAATAGAGAAAAGAGTAGATTGCATATTTAGTCACGGTAAATTTTTAGTTAGCAACCAAAAATATTGTACTTTTATCTAAAGTAAGCAATTTATCGAAGCTAATATTGTATCTACCTAGAACCTGTAGCTTACAAACCACCACTAAACGTTGCAACTTTTTATCCCGTTTAATCCTCACACCTGGCGACCCTACCGTACAATCTAACTTCCAATTTACTGTATAATCCACAGGACGAGTTTATCATTTACGACCACCGGTGTGCACTATTTGTGTCGGACTATTTATTATTCTTCGGATAACTTTATACGGTACATATTGAATAAACTTCCTTACCAAGTTTGATGAAGATTGTCTGAACACGGAATAGGAAATGGTTGTGTGAATTTTAGCTAATGAACTTGTTCGATAATAACTTTGTGTTTGATATATCAGAAGATCTAATGGAATGCAGCTTTCTGATCTTTTTGAAAATGTACCTTAGAATTTTGAAAATATTTTTTTTTGAGTTGCCCATAAAAAGGAAATGATCTTAGATAGTTTTACTAGACCATTATGTGCATAGTATAACCTTTTGTGTACAGGTACCTATAGTTTTTACTGTACTGCCATAAGACGCAGAGGTTGTGAAAATTTTACAAATAGACGGTTTTCAATACAAATACCCCAGCAATAAACATCCATCAATAGCACCCCAGCAATGCAGGATCAGGTATATTGTGAGATATATTCCCATTCGTTGGAAAATCCGTTGCGTGCACAAAGGCAACCAATTTCCTACTGATCCCCAGAAATGATCGCCTATAAAACCAAACGCAGTCCCCTGTGGAACCCTAAAAAATCGAATTGCGAGCCACATTGTGCGCGGTGCATACACTAAATATATCTAAGGACCGAACATGCTGAAACAGATCGCTGCGATTTTGGCCAACAATATAAAATTCAAATAAAATATGAAATTTGAAAAGTTTCCGTTGCATTCCACTGAAGCTTCATAAACTTTTATGGCCAATTTCAATTCTTTATTTGGGAAGTTTATTACGGGCTCAATAGTTTTGCAATAAAACCATTTGTGGGTTATTGCGGTAGTAATTTGGCAACTGTATACTTTTGATTCACTTTTTTATAAAAAGTTTTAACTGGAATTGCACTGCCCGTTATTTAAACATGAACTTGGAGAAAATTCCGCGAAGTCTGAACCGGTCGCAGCAATCGTCGACTGTGCCCGGCGTATGTGTAAACACTCTAACAACGTTCTACAACGACCATATAAGGCGACAAACGGACGACACGGCGGGTTCTCGACGCGACAAAGTGAGAAAAATATGGTTGTTCAATATTTATAGGATTTTTATTTCCGTCGTTTAGCCTCAGATACACGTCGACAGACGGAGGTAGGGGACAATGTGTGAGGAGTTAGATAACCACTGGATGTGTTAACGGTGCGTTCAATCTAATGTTCCGCGGCTTGAACATGAGCTCGTCCTTTGAGATGGAGTTCTTTAAACTTCGAATTCAAATAACGTTGCAAAGCTTTTGGTTATTTCACAGTCAGATGACCCCTAGCTGATATAAAGAGCTTCATTTATTTATTTATCACAATTTGAACAGTAAATTGACACAGGCCAGTCACATGCAACCATTTACAAAAATAACAAAACTCTTTTGTCAGATAAACCTTTCTCATCATTATCACGATTAAAAGCTTATCTGTCCACAATTTTTTGTACCACATTCTCTTCCAGCCAGTCTTCGAAAGTCTCATGTGTTGTTTTTCTTGGGTGTTGCATTCATTTGGGCGGGCTTAGGCGGATACATAATGCATACGGCTACGGGGGGTCATCAGTATTCCTCGACAGTAGTTGCCCTGACGATGTCCGTCGTCGACGACTTGTGTTACCGATGTTTGATTTAAGTTTAAATTACTTTGCCTTTTATTGAGTTTGCTCAACTTTTAGATACGGGATTTTGTTTTGAAGAGAATTTTAAGAGGTATTGATGAACGTAGTATTATTTAGTACGGGTAGTCAGAAGCCAGTAAGTCTGACACCAGTCTAACCAAGGGGTATCGGGTTGCCCGGGTAACTGGGTTGAGGAGGTCAGATAGGCAGTCGCTTCTTGTAAAGCACCGGTACTCAGCTGAATCCGGTTAGACTGGAAGCCGACCCCAATATAATTGGGAAAAGGCTCGGAGGATGATGATGAACGTAGTATTATTACAGCGTGAGCAATGCACGTATTTTATGCTTGAATGTAGCTGTAAATGGCTTGGCTTGAGTGATGGTTGCGAATTCAGTTTCTGCACTTCGACTTTAACTACCAACCGATAGTTTCGAGTTTCAGTGTAAGTGCTTTCGAGATTACATATAAAGCTTTTACATGCAGCTGTTGAAGGAGAAGGTTTAGAATCTACAATACTATTTTATATTAGGTACTCTATATTTATTCACGAAGGTCATTTAATTCCATGTATTTTGTAAGTTGTACAAAACAGGAGCAAATATGCATTTTATGCAAAGAAATATGCGATAAACAAAAGGTCAGAACAAGGCCAATTTACCAGTAAAACCATATCCCAAACACCAAAAGAACAAAAAAAACAGTCTAAGTACAATAATAAAGCCATAAAGAAAAAACAAAACATTTCAACATTTTTCCATACTTTGCGGTACAAACGAGGTCTTAATTAATTAATGCAGATTATGTCCAATTCGGAGGGCAGTGCCGTATGTCAACGTGATAAGTTAATTCTTTCTGACGAATAGCAGCCATTTTGTTTTAATAAAAAAATGTAGCTGAAGGTTTGTTGCCGTAGATACGCGAAGGTGCATGTTGTGCTGTTCAGGTTATAAATTAACTGTTACTGGGTTGTGGGGTGATTGTTAACTTTTGCAGTACTGGGTTTGCCTTTAGTGGTTTGTCTTTTTTGTTAGCGATAGCTGGTAAATGTAATGCGACGATTACATTTGCGGTTTACGAGCATCTCAGTATATAATAGTGATGATTTAGTTTGCCGTGTTTTTTGTGTCAATATTTTTTATTTTGTTAAGGAAATAATGATTAAACAGATAAACTTATTAATGCACTACATGTGGGCTTCATGGTTCTTTGAAATTTTAGAAACGAATTGTAAAATATTTTTTAAACATACATAAGTATAAGTTTTAAAACTAAGTTTAAAGTTCATTCCCAAAGACAACCAATACAAGTCTAGATGACGTTAATAAAAACTGAATCCTCCACTTAAAGACAGCTTCATAAACTATCAAACAAAATGTTTCGTTCAAGAAACAATATCCAACCGAGCCAGCCGTCAGCTGGTTATTTTCACTTAAAGTTCTAAAACTCGTATCCTATACTAGGTTCTATTCTTGGTAGATCCGTAAAAAGAGCTTGCAAATCCTTGTAGCTAGCTAGTGTTGGCGGAATCGTTGGCAGTATGTGATAGCTTAGTCGAAACTTCGCTTCTGGGGGACACGTATTTTGGTGGTGTGCGACATTTTTGGGGTGTTACTTGAGTGAGTGTTTTTTCCTCAATAATATAAACATGATTTTTTGAAATTTGTCGGTAAATATGTATGTGTGCTTGTTACTTTATACATATGTGGGTACTCTAGGTATATTAATGTGATTTTAAGTACCAAACGTCATCATCACATTTGAGTTTACCAGGTGCAACAGAGCAGATATTAAAATTCTTCTGAACCCTAAAAGAGATACTAACGTTCGGCTATTATTCATCTTAATTGACCAATAAAATCCCAAATCTTAACTATACAAAAAAACTATTAAGCTAAAAAATCTATCCAAACATGTTGACTGGAAACATAAAACCGATGCAAACTGTGAGAATACGCCCCCGTCCCCAAAGGAGTCCACTTCCATAGCGTTCGCTATTTACTGCCTTCGTCTCGCAAATCAATATTGCATGTCGCAGATGCATCGATCCTTGAAAATGTTTATACCAAACAAAATTGTCGCCGTATTATGGAGTATTTTGTGAGCTATTTGGAAGGTTAAAGGAATGAAAAGTGAGTAATGATTGCTGTTTAAGTTTTAGTGGCATTTGGTAATAAGGTTTGACTGTTATGGCAAATGAAATATAGTGTTTCAGCCTTATCTCACTGGTGGATTTGCCGCTCGGTTTTTCCTGGCGACACCGCTCGGTATTTAACGTTATTTTTGTTACATCGTTCATATCAATCGAGCGATATCGCTTGGAAAATTCGCCAGTGTAAAAATTCTATAATGAGTTTAAGGAAAAACAAACATCATTTAGATATTCTCCATCATAAAGTGTTCAATTATTCATTTAAGAAAGATGTAGCCAATTGGCTATTTATTTTAGAGTCAAAATAAAAATAGAAAGGAACAGTGTGTAAGCATATGTTTCTTAAAAAAGAAACATCGTAATTTTCCCCATGCAAATCGTTTACCGAACCACGAACACAACAACCCCCAAAATGAAACTTTAACAAAGAGTATCAAGGTACATTTTCGTGGAATATCCTTTTACATTATGTGTGCATACAAAACAATGGCACAACACGTAAATGATAGTGTAAACGTTGGTTATTTTGACGAGGAACCGACGGAGGCATGTCGGAGGCGTGCCTCGAGCGCGGAGGCGGAATAAATAAGTCGTACACACTTTGAATATTGATCTGTCCATGCGACTGATGACGTGGTGAAATGTGCTCGTACTTATGTACTGGGGATGTATTTTCTTAGCGCATTTGCGGTAGAAAGGCTGCTTTGTGATGTTAACGTTTGATGCATTTATTTCAGGAACAAAATCTTTATCCTTGACATTTTGTAGCACATTGAGAAGATGTCAGCCTTGCTCTGGTTTCGTCGGCTCATCGTGATTCGTGGGGTGTGAATATTTAACTGAAAACCTTCTAAAAATCCTTCTATTTCTTACTCTGTCTTTATGCATTGGCTATATGTTCTGAAGCGACAAACCACGCATTGAATATTTTTCTAAGCAACGTAATTTAGGTATGCCCCAAGACTAAATAAATATTTTGACACGCACTAAGGGAGTCTGAAACAATTACGATGTCCCCTCTCAAATGGAAACTAAACACCGTTGTTATCGCACGTCAAATGTCTAGACTTGTAAAACTCTGAAGTAAATTAGATTTTGTCTGTAACACAAACCGTTAGAGTAACAGTACACTGCAGACTTTTAGTCGGCCGATAGTTGATTTGCGGTCATAAATAAGTATGAAGATGAATGTATTGATAATGAATTTGGCCGGTATCAGATCGACTAAAATTGTTTATTGAATTCACGGTTTTCTTCACAACAAAGTATAAAACAAAGCCAAATAAGTAATACAGATATTTTTGTTGGAAGATCATTTTCAGAAGTAAGTTTGCAATTTTTTTGCATCGAGAAAACTTTTTGAGAACGTGTTTTGAAATTAACAGGGTTGTCAGAAATATGTATGTTCAAGATTAATGTATACTTTTTTAGCCGTCAAAAACTGTATAGCCAAAAAATTGTTTGAGACAAGTCAATTCCGGCATTAAGCACCTTAAAAAATATTATTTTACAATTATCGGGGCAGCTGTCGGCCGACTGTTTAGTGTCCAGTTTGCGGGTTCTTTTACTGGCCTCAGCACTTATCGAGATGCGCTTAGCGTCTGTGCTCGTTGTACGAATGCAGTTCTTTTTTTTCTTTATATTTTTTTCTCCCGTATTGGCACGACTTTTACGCGAAGGCTTTACGGAGAAGCCAAAAGATTTTCTTTTATTAGAATGAGGAACATAATATGGTAATGGGTAGGTATTTGTTTCGTGGTAGTCAAAATAATAAGGACTATGAAAATGATGATTAGAAATTTAGTGAGATAAACATTTTTATTTCTATTCTTCCTCCTTTCATTTTTTTTCTCTCACTCAGTTAATGCAGTGTATTTGAATATTTGAAGTATGGGGATTGATTGTAATTTATATCATGGATAAATTTTTGTCATGTGAATCATGTGTGTTACAAAGTATTTTTTTATTCGTGGAAGTATAGTTAAAGGTTAGTCATCCATAGTTGTAATGGTCTTAGCAGAAACAACATGATTACTATCTATGGTGGAAACTATTGCATCGACCTTGCCGTTACTTTTCCACGTATAAATGAATAACATCTAGGTATTAAAACCCAGGACTGCATTGGGACAAAGGAATTCATGAAATGAATCACGTTATGCACAATGCTTTTAACGTTTCAGCTTTTTGTTTGTTTATCAATTCTTTGAATTGCATAGAATAACTCATAGGTGTACGAAATGTGAGTCAGACAGAATGAACCTGTAACGATCAGGGATGATTAGCCTTAGAACGTGCTACCTACATAATTGTTTACTCATCATTGAGTATTGTGAAATAATAAAACAATTGGTAATTAGTTATGTTATGATATGGTTTGGAACATAGGAGTCCATTTTTTCAGAAGCCTCAGTACCAGAGGAACGGATTGTCAAGCATGCCATCACCCCTGAAGTGGCGACCACGACCACTCTATCCAGATTTTGGCAACGGAGAAGTTTCCACTTTTCTGTGTCTATTGTATTTTTAATTGTAAGAAAATAATTTCTTGTGGCTCCAAAATAAGGGTGTATCCCCTAATTTGTACAGATTTTAATAGCACAGATCTCAATATAAGGACGATAAGGGAATCAGACAAATGTAAGCATTACATACACGGGGCATAACATACACTACATACACGGTGGATTAGGTCGACACACACGATTGCACATCGAAAATGCAACTAAAACAGGATTATGCTGTCCAGTCCAGTATTATCTGTTTATACGATGATCAGACATCTAATTATTTGTATTGTTCTGTGAAGCATGTGTTGGATTTAAGTCTAACTAAAGTAGGGTTTTGCTCATTTATATTACTGTATAAGTACTTTTCTTTAAAGAGTTGTTGTGGAAAAAAATGGCAAAAGTGGTTTCTCGTACGAAATTGAAAAAAGAATCGAGAGGTTTTGGTCTTCTGAAATTACGGATTCAATAAAGCGATTTTGGTATTTTTTTCTGCTAAATATTATATTTCTTCAATGACTAACTTTAACGTGATATTAAAATGCTTTTTAACACCTATTCGCAAATTTGCTAATGGCGTATTAAGAAAACGTTTTAGGAATTCTCAAAACTTAATGGAAGTTTCAAACTCTAATGACTGTAGTTTGGTTAATTATTAACACAATTAATGACTATCTGAAACGTTATATACAAAAGCACTTAGGTTGAAAGGAGTTTAGAGATACACCTGCGTCTAGTCTAGTCTTAACTTAGTTCTTAAGTCTTCAAAATGGTAAACCATTAGAAGGATCCCTATTTATATAAGTATCTTAAAGATAATTTATTAATATAGTGTATTTGCATACTACGCTGTACGAGACAGGACCTATACATAATTTAATGTTTCTTGTCTGGTGTTAAAAAGGTGTCTAACGTCCAGTCCAAAATCCTAGTTAGTTTGAGGCAGAGCTAGACAGACATTAATATTAGCTTGAGTAACCGTGAGGGGCAAATAAGGGGTTCTAATCCCGATGTTAATTTTTCACGGACATAATCATCTTTCTGCTGGAAAATCAAACTTGTTTTTCCTTTAACTACTAGTAATTATAATTCAAGATTTTTTTACTGATTCAAGTTACCCACCAAGTCTAAAACATACTACCTACCACAATAGCACTACGTTAACTCGCACCAAAAATCCCGCTGCAAACATTTCTCCCTTTCACAATATCAATCAATATGATGCAGCCGACTTGAACACAAGAGGAACCGTTCAACAGACAAGACAAGATAGAAACGGTCGTCGCAACTAATTATCGAGCCTTGCAAGAATGGCACCGCTGTCCTTACAAGTTGAAATTTCAATTTGTCATAGAACGTATTACGGGTTGGACGTAACAAAAGCTGGTTGTCTTGGTTGCTCACGGCCGACGATGGTTGGACGTAAGGATTTGAGATTTGAAATTCTTATGTATTGTTAGATATTGGCGGGTGTTGATGTTTTGGTTTGAGTTTTGATTGAAGTGAAGTGTCGAGTTTGAGACTGAAGAAGTAAGGTTGCAATGGTTTAACTTTTAGACTTGCATCATCTAGGCCTAAAAAATCTATGAAAGTGGTGAAAGTATTTTATATGTTATCATTCCTGAAAATAAAATAAACCATCCATAAGGAATATAAAATAAGAAAAGTAAATACAAGTCAGTCAATAATTGAACTATTTGTTTCAACGTAAAATAACCAATATTATTAAAAGTAAACATAGGTCACAAAACTAAATTATTTAAACCTAAAATCAACAGAAAATAACTAAATTAAAATGACAGCTAAAGCGCGAAATTATGACCCAGACTCCATATGTGTATAGTTAAAATAGGAATGTATAACGCAAAACCTATTTGTACAGTAGTTGAATCACAGTGACAACCATAGCACTGTGCAGTCCACTGTACACTTCAGTCCGTTCTACGCTGCCTTTATACGTTCTTAACAGTTGGTCTCATTGTTGAGGCTTCATCTGCAGCCAGATGCGGGCGCGATACAAATTGTACCCTTTTCTTCTCTAATGGGATTTGTATTTTATATTGTGTTACATTGTAATTGTAACTCGGTTGTCTCGAATGCAACGCTTTGGGAATTGTGTTGCGTAATTGTTGTTTGGAATTCTGTTACGGTAAATTCTGTATTTGGGTATTTTAGTGCTATGTTTAGAGAGTTATATTCGTTTAAATGTGAATAAGTTAGAAGTGGAAAGAGCTCAAATATCAGTAAGCTTTGTGCACTTATTTTCATAAAAATAAGTCAACTTCTTTCAAAGTCAGTAGCATCGCCATTTATTGGTGCGAGTATTTATGTAATTCGGCGATGTATTTATTATGTAATTCTTTACCAGGGCCGTGATCGCTTATGTGGATATTCGTTAAAGTGAGCACCTAATTGGAAACGGTTTAATATAAAATAACCCGCCAAAAGCGACAAAATATCTATGCTGCAAATCAGCGGGACGAACAAAATGTTATTAAACCCACGTCAAAACAATAACAGAATCTTTTATCTTGTGTATGCAAAATAATTACCGGCACAATAATCGGGCAAATTTTGCTCTCAGCCCAATGAACGTGGAAACGATCAACTTATTATTTTTCGATTCAGCACAACAGTGCGTGTAAATCGTCTGTTTATTTGTCCACTTTGACCTTTAGTCGCTGGCAATAAGGTTGCTAATTGCACAGGCTTTCGATACACAATATCACAGGTTACAATACAAGCATAAGCTCCAATAAAGCTTTTGTTTGTTAGGCTGTGCACCCTTTCTCATATTGTTCCACACGAGTGGTTTCATGTGTTTGCTCAATCTAATTGCTACTCAGTCATTGTGGGTATCCATCTGTATGAAATCATATTGCGAATGGAAAACCCGTGCGCATTTGCTTGCTCGGCGCGGCGGCTCATGCGGTACTATTAAATTTTGTAATAGGCCGCTGCGTGCGTAACGGGAATGCGGGAGATTTTTCCTTTTACCGCGAGTGAAAACTCATCCGCACATACAAAAAGAAAGGTCGCAAAGTTACAAAACTAGCGGACACTTTGTCTTAAGGTTGCCCCTATAAATCTCTAGCAAAACTTTCTCAACATTGTTGATGGAAAACTGGGGACACAGGATTAAAACGTAGCGCTTCAAACGATAAACAGTTTTACCGCACGAAGGTTGTAAGTAATACTTTCAGAAAAGTTGACTCACAAAGAAAAACTAGCGATGGTAACATTGAAAGAGTATCCAGGAAAAGCTGTGGGAAGTATAAGAGAGGAAAGTATTAAATAAAGCATGAATAAACCTTATTCAGAGGAGCTCAGATTTCTAAATGAACAAGTATGTTGAATGAAGAATTTAATTAAAAATCAGATTCCATTCAACATAAGTTCCGCCTTGAAATATTGTTCGTGTTCTTTATAATAGAGTCTTCAGTGGATTATACGTTGCTGGGATTATGTTTTTTGGTTCCGTATCGATATTTTCTCGGAGCTACTTAGTGGCTTAGAGATTTTTGTTTGGAATCGACAGGGTTTTTTAAGAGGAACTCAAGGATATTAAAAAAGCGTGTTAAAAATAATCAGATAAGTGTAATAATTATGCTAATATCAGATAGTAAAACGATTGTGAAAACGATAATATAATCTTTCGATAAGGTTATACCTCATTATGAAACAATAAATATGTTATCGAAATAAGTTTATCATCCACGATATATCGTACCTACATTTTCCATTTTTTTAAATATCACTGTATTTTTTCCACAAAATTTTTAGAAGAGAAACCTGTCTATATCTTTCTCTATCACAATATCCATTTAGTCGCATCTATTTGGAATGGTTTACCTTTAACGACTGGGTTATAGAATGACTAACTTGCATCTGGATAATGATCCGGCTTTACTAACTTTGTTGCTAAGATGTTAAGAACCGCAACCAATCATTGGTTGGTACAATGTAGTTTTAGAGTCAATATTGGAGTTCACTTTTATACGAGTATGTACATACGTAAGTACATATAAGTTTAATATGAGTTCGAATTTTGTCGAAAAAGGTTAATGTTTTTGAGGTCACGTATATTTTTTAGATTTTTTTACCATGGTACAGGGATACTGACCGTCTTACCACAAAAACTTTTAAACATCAGTTTAACACTTCTCTACAAAAATTCAGAATATGACGTTATAATAAGGTCCATTTTGCAGCCACACTTTTTTTAGACAAGTGTTTGACACATGTTTAAGTTTTTGTAGTAAGACCATGAATGTTTTATGGTGTTAGTAGTTGTCATTCTCAAGGAAAATACCACTGTTTGTGCTAACTGTCAACTGCACCAAAAACAGTCAGACTAAATTTAAGAGGATCCTAAGACAAAACTTCGAGTTACGCCAACACATGCCCTACACGAACGATTAAACACTGAATATTTATCGAGCATTAACATCAGAGGTAGCATACACCATTACGGGCCCCTTGCTGGAGAAGTCATACCCGTCTATGTGCAAACATGGAACCCTCATATTTGATCACTATAATTGGTTCGCCTCTTCCCGTGCTCTGTTAATGAATAAGGAATGATATGGGGACCACAGAGGATAGAAGAAATGGAGTTATATGTATGGGCGCATAGGTCAATTGATAGGTATAATAAGATGGCTGAAGTATAATGAAAGTATATGAAGACTACTCTTTCAGAGTAACCGTACCCGTACTACCCGAAAAAAATATAGGAGTAAGAGAAATTACTTTATTTACAAATACATATTTTCTTAAAGCCTTCAATATACCTACAGTCTGTTAACCGTAACAGTATAAGATACCAACTATAGTGTCGCTAACAACCAAATAAGTCACGAATTTATGTCGCGACAGTTTGTAATTAAATTGGGTACCATACAATACTTAAGCTTATTTCGCGATCAATAAATGCTCCTTAATTAACTCATGTCTGTCATCTGTGTCTCAAGTAGGAGCTACTTGAGCTCTCCATTACCTACCTACTCCTGAAACAATATACGGAAGCAAGGCGTATACAAATGCACAAGTAATTATACCGACTTGTTAGCAATGTCAACATAATTCAATTAATTTGAGTATGTTGAGACGACTTCGAAATTATTATTATGTTTGCTATAAAGACTTTTGGACGGAAAAGGGTGGCTTTGTTCCGTATTCCGTATTCAATGTCAGTGTGTTGTCACTTGGAAGTCATAAATGTTCCGAATTGTACAAACTTCGTGTTTTGATGTGCTCTGTGAAGTTGTCAAAAGACGTTACCGGAGTGATGAAGTGTCGCTTTATTCGTGTGGAAAGGGATTTAAATAAAAAACTTATTTATCTCTGACAAATATCTTTATGCTTTGGTAGACGCGACGTCATGTTAAATTGCAATATTTGGAATTTGTATCTACCAAAGATTTGTTCGCGATTTTACATTGAATTATTTTATCTATTTCACCTGCTTCGTGCACATTAACCATCATTATTGAAAAACCTAGCACCAGAAGCTTAGAATCTTAATTAATCAATTTGTCCGAAACTAGTGATAATGTCCTGAAATGTACTGACATGACCGTCTTTCAAAACAGCCTAACTTCATATATCTCTTAACTCCCAATTATCGGCGCTGGCTCAGTTATAATATTGTCAATCCCGGGATTAGGGGCCGTTGGTACAGCTCAGAGCCAATGGGCCGATACGAAGCAGCCATGGCCCAGCTAATCGGTAGACTACCGCTTAATCTCAGATTTACGTACGAACTACCGTTGTCTTTGAACTGAATTTAGTGTCGTGTTAGTTCGTGTTCTAGTGTTAATTGAACTAAGATTTATGTTTTGTGTTGTCGTGTATTGTTACGTGGACAAGGTGAGGCATAACAAGGTATTTTATCGAATATAGATTGCTTGAGAGAATTCCATCAGTGAGTTATGGTAATAATACCAACAAAAACAAAGGAAATATGCTGTACGGAATAATTAAGCTTACGCAATAACAGAAGAATAGTTCATAATCCTTATAAAAAAAACTGTTGACCAATTCAAACCTACCTGTAAACTACAGATTTTAATTTTCCATTCTACAGGTCACGACTACAACTCTACCCGGCACACCGGAGTGCAAAGCAAGGATATTTGAAAATTCATGTTCTAAAGGGGTGCATAAGGGAGGCAAAGTTTGCATCCGAACTAAGTCACCAGTCGAAGTCATTTCTCTATAAATACTATGAGAGAAGTTGTAAACAAGGAAAGGTTATCATTTTCTACATATAAACGGAATCAAAATGTCTGTACAAAGTTAATTTCGAAACCGGCTTGAATCGATATGAAATTCACCGTTTTTTTGCTACAAGCATCTAAGTACGTTAGGTACTTATTAGTTAGAAGTATTTTTGCTGAATCGATAAGGTTCTGCGTTTAAGCCACAGTACTCCACCAGTGTGCGGCACTGTGAAATATATACATATACAGCAGTGGACTGAAATCGATGCTTATATTATATATTTTGATCGCGAAGAAATTATAATTTTTTGTAGAATCTCCCCATAACGTTGGCGCTATCGCGGGGCACAGCTAGTCAAAGTTAATACAAGGAAGGTCAATACTGATGCTCTCGAGTACTGTTGCTAATACTTTGTAACGAATAACAGTCTTCCTTACACGTGGGAATGGCTATTTTTAGATCTATGGAGAAAACACGTGGAAAATAAAGGTCAAGCCAGACTGTAAATATAACATTATTAAGTTTTTATTCTGCACAAGAGTAATGCACTTTGCATACATACTGAATGGAATAAAAATCTCACTCTAAAGGTGAAGTTTTTAGCGTAGGAGGCGTTACATTTGGCATGAACATTTCATTTTGTAAAGAATCTTGCAGAATGTCTGACCATTGTCATTCATGAAAAAGAAGTAGAACAGCTATAGAAGCGTACCTGTCTCTCTCCGTCTAAGCTAAGAGCCATATCAAACTACCAAAATGCTCAAACCCTAAAATTATCACGTTATTATCCTTACCATATGTTACGACACTCAAGCGTCCCGAGAATAAGTTTCCAAGTCTCCTTCAATCCCAGATTAAAGTGGATCTAGTGAGTCGGCCTTAACTTGGCCTGGCCGTGTGCCTAATAGTCGGGTGGCCATTATGGCTTCCCTGCCAGGATCACGCGAGGTTCGAGATAGTTCGTGCGTTCTATCCCAAAGCTTAAACTTGTCCGCCACTAAATTCTTCGAGGGAAAGGTGCGGGATTATATCCACTGACGTTTTATGGGTTAATTGCTGAAGGTGTTATTTGAGAAAGTTTTGTTTGTTCTACTAATAAAAGTTCTTTGTTACAACTTTGGCGGTCTAGTCTAGAACATAATGAGAACGATAGCTGAAAACTTTCTCAAAGGCTGATGTCAAAAAGTTGAATTAATATAAATACCTCAGAATGTTGCGTAAATAAACTATTTCGAACTTAATTTCAAACTTCGTGTGACTGTTAATTAGAGACAAATAGCGCACTAAAACAAATGAAAAATAAACATTCACAAAGAAATTAATAGAGCAATTTAAATAATTTTATTAGGGCTGTCCAAATACAAAGCGGGTTGGTTGCAGCGACAAGTGCAGGGCAACGCATGGGCCCTCTTTGTATGCTAATAGCCTGTGTTTTAGCACAATAGGGCTGCCCGTGAATGCTACACGGTCACAAACTTTATGTCCCCGATTGTCTTTTTAATGTCTTTAATAATTGTTTCCTATTTTTTGTTTTATTTGGCTGCGTATCCTGCGCATAGGGGTCCAAGTGTGTGGATGGACTGTGAAATATAATCGGTGTAATATTTTTTTCATGGGTACTGTAAGTGACAATTTTAACGGAATATTAATTATCGTAAGCCTACCTCTTTCTGAATAGCTTTAATTTATCAGGTTTCTGTCAATTTATTTTTAAGTAAGAACGATCTCTCGGTGGTAAGAAAACATCCTTCATGCTAGAACTTCTCTGTCACAAAAGATTTAATGTATCACCCAAACATTTCTTAGCAGCATAAGGTGCAATTACCATAGCCATAACTATAACAATCACAGAACTAAAGGAGAGGGGACACGAATGCGAATAACACAAGACTAATTATGATATGATTAGCTTTATTAAGATGGCGTTGAATAATTATATGTTGTCAAAACTAATCGCGTTGATGAAATGACAAGATAGAAGATAATCTATACATATAATAAATCTGTAGAAAGTGATTGTTTGTTCGGGATTCACGTAAAATCTACGAATTTAATGCAGACAATGCTTATAGGCAAAAGTTCTACGTAACTTGGGGTATTACTTAGGCTTTGTTTCATCGAAATCGGTTTACTCTATCAAAAGATATGATTAATTTAGTGAATTCAAGATGTAAAATATTACGACACGCAATCTGTTTGACAAAACAGTACAGGTTAAAGTAGCTCCATCTGTGGTAAATAAAATACATCAAGAAGCGAGGTGGTAAATAACAATGAATTACCATTTACATTCTTTATATACTATTATTTCAATAGATGGAGTTGTGTATTTTCCGTAATTCACCATATTTTAACACGTAGTGTAATTTTTCGATAGACATTTCAATAGTGTTTGTCAGTTTGCCGTGCCACATCAAAATCCAACTATAATTATTACCTTGATGAAAGGAAAATTAATAGATCTCAGCCAAATTTAAAACGGTGCCATCTAAATTATTTTTGAACATTATGTCAAAATGATGACTTTAGTGGAACAATTAATTATAATTTAAAGTTACAGATGGAGTTCATATCAGGATTTTTTCATAAACATAGTTTAGCTTATCTTCCACTAATGTGGTGGCCTTAAACAAATTACTTTGAGTGAGTAGTATTATTTTTTCTGATGCAAAATATGAAAACTTAATCCTAGGAGAAATCAGGATCTATCTCTCGCAAGCGCTGCTAAGCGTGAGATAATGTAGGCTTCTGTAGCTTTAAAAACCAGCCCAGATACAAAGTGCAGATAAGAAATGGGAGCTGCCTTATCGCGTCTGAAAACGTACAAAATACGCGTCGCATACCAGAGACATGCTTACTTTCAACTTCCGATCGCAATTAATACACTGTTCACGATTACGAACAGTCTCAGTTAGACCCGAGCCAAGTCTAAAAAAACACCTTTTATATAAAACTACGTTTGATATCATTCAATTACGAAGACAGAATTGTTCTCTGTTGCAAATCCTATCCACCTATATCCTATCCTAATCCAGAATGCATTGCAGGTGTGCATTGCACAAAAACCAATGGTATCCTATTCGAGAAGTCAAAAGAGTTGACCTGCCAACGTCAGCTTCTGCGCTAAGCAAGTGTTCTTAATAGTACCATCAGAATTACATTCATCGTTGAATGAGGTGAATAAATTTTCAGAAACCACAATAACAGTAGGAGCCAAAGCGTATTATCGCTTCATAGAGCTCTGATTGGCCCCAGGTGACCAAGTCAGGTCTGATTTGTTCGTTCATCAGATCTTTGAAAGTGTTTCGGTGGATACTTACTGTCGTCCTGTTTACGTGTGACACAAAATATGGTATATAAACGTCCTCCGCAAGAGCGAAATTTTCCCAGTGTGCGGTAGTGACGCACAGTATACAACACTTATGTTTCTTTTGATTTGCTGGCTCCACCAAGAAATGACAAATTGCGAGCGTACATTTTGAAAGTCTTGGCAAAACTGCAGGTTTCAAGTACGAACACATGAAGTGGACTCTCTCAGATACGTACATTTTGCCTATTCGTGAACTAATGCAAACATTTCGGTGGAGTCCCGGCTTAGGCCACCACATTAGGCGTGCGCGATCCTCGGGCGTGTGAGTAGCGCGGGCGCCGCGCGTGCGTCGCGAGCGCATTGCGTGAGCGTCGCGTTTTGCTGCCCTGCGGCATTTGTAGCGCGCTCGCGGCGCGCACGCGCCGCTCTCCTTGACGTTTAACTGCTAAGGCGTTTAGCGGGCGGCGGGGATAGCGGGCGAAGGGGTAAGAACGCAACTCGAGCGCCGCGTGCTCGCCTCGAGCGCGTCGCTTGCACTCTTCACACATGCCGCAGGGCAGCAAAACGCGATGTTCACGCAGCGCGCTCGCGACGCCCGCGCTACTCACACGCCCGAGGATCGCGCACGCCTAATGTGGGGTCAACCTTACCATAGTGAGTAAGTGAAACTATCCTACACTATGCGCCTGCTGATGATGATGACTCATTTCATCATCCATCCAGCTATTCCCCAACTATGTTGGTGTTGGCTTCCAGTCGCCGAATCTGTTCGAGTACCAATATTTTGCTTGGAGCGACTACCTATCTGATCTCTTCAATCCAGTCACATTACAAGACATTATCCATGGTAAGACTGACAGACTTTCTGGCTTCTGATTAGTCACAGCAGCTGCAAAAAATGTACAAATGACAGCTTTGTCAGACTCAAAGCATATAGACATAGATTATTATAGCTGTTTCCTGTGAAAATTACTTACGCACTATACGTAATAATTTTCCAAATTGGCTGACTAGATCCAGAGATATTCACAACGTCACAAACTTTACTTCTTTTGTTTAGATAAATGGTCACATCCACAACACAACCTTGATCATTGAATCTATGCGACTGCTAAGTGCTAATCCTAATTATACTGTCACGTGAAAGAATGCACCTACGGGATAAGTAGTATTTTGACTATTCTATATTGCCCACGCAGACGAAGTTGCGGGCAACAGCTAGTGGATAAATAATGTCACTGTCATATTGCTAATTCTTACAATTACAAAGTCCATATTTGATTTCGTTGTTGTTTCTTCCGATAAAAACAAAACACAGACGAATTTCTCGAAACACCTATCAAGCTAATTTCTAAATAATATTCCCTTGTATTTCAGTCCTTATTATGACACTATTCTGTAAGTAAATATGATAATGTTGATTGAAACCTCGTAATATTCCGAGCCTCTGTTCGAAATATTCAAAATCATTTGTTTTATTCATACGGTCCGCCAACCCTACATATTGTATCTCGTTTTATGCGAACAGCTAGGATTGGTTACCTATGAGTACTCGTTATTTTTGCATTCATAAACAAGAAACAATATCAATTCAAATTTTTATATAAATATGCGCACTTTTTGTGTGTCTGGCCTCTTTTTTAATCATAAAAACATGTATGATGAATTTGATGCATTTGTTCGTGTATAAAGTAAACAGCCAATGATAGGTATAGATTGGAAAAAGATGCTGTTGGTCGTGACTAAGTTACTCTACGGTGCTACTTGGTACGTACAAGAGTTTTAAGATACCTTATCTCAACGCTATGCTACACTAAAGTTACGCTACACCATACTATAGAACTTAGAACTATACAGATCAATTCCAATAATGCAAATGAGGCCTTAATACAACTAATACCTGTAACACTACCGCAGATACCGTGAATCTATTGTACGGTATATTACAGTACAGTACGAGTAACTAATACTAAGAGAATATACATCACGTACTTCGCTTTACGTATTCTGTACGCGAAACTGTGGGTATTTATGGCTTCTAGCCATCTTAGTAAAGTCTTAGCTTAAAGTTCGCAATAAGCATGAGTAGGAATAGATCACCGACAGAGCGAAATTTACTGTGACTTTGAAAGTCTGAAGGTAAGTCAGAGTTGAGAGGTAAATAAAAGAGGTAGGTTATGGTCACGAGTTAAATGGCTTGTAAACTCTGCATCGGTTGTAAACCTCACCTTGAGCTAGTGTACGAATAACTTTGCCTGATTTTTCATAATGATTTGATCTTTTCAAAACAGTTGGGAATCAACGCGTGTAGATAAAATATACATGTATGTAATATAGAAATGGAATAAACAGAAAGACGCTGTAATAAAGTATACTGCCACATTAAAAGGCTAGAAATAAATAATGGCAACACTATCTTATTACGAAAATTCACGAATAGATATAAGATGCAGCAGCATAATACAATTATATAATCCAACTCATCAAAAGTAGATCATGTTACTCTAATGAAAATCAATTCATCCAACCATAAACTAGTTAACTGATTAATTTTGTACGTCTTGGTGAATAATGTAGCCACACTAGATATCATTAAGGCTAGACACGTAGCTAATCAAATTAATCATGCGGTTTGATAGCGTTATATGTGATTTAAGGGGTCATATCGAACTATACGTGAGTCGCGTTCCCAATCACAATTATAACGAACGCCTTTGAAAACATCTCTCACATACACAAACCATTGAATAGCTTGTATAAAGCAAACATCTCACTAACGATTTTAAAGGAAAACGTCAAGAATAGACCGAAACTGTGTATTTCAAATAGAAAACGAACTTAAAATGTGAACTTCCTTTCAAATCTTCGCCAATTTGACGCAAGATTGATTCAATTGAGTTCCACCATTTCCATTTTGTATGCAACCGGATAATACTTCAACAGTTTCTTCTCGTCGTTTGCACCATCATAAAGCGATCTCCTACGCCTTTTAGTGTACAAACAAACACAACATTCGTAAACTGGTATCTAGTAATTGACAGAGACCTTGTTTGGTTGGGTGCTTTCATGTCTCTTGACATTTGAGAAGCCGAGAATCGCCCAAAGCGGACCCCTTTTTAGGGCGTGAAATTGAATCTTGTTGCGGGTGGAGGGTGCACAGAAAACTTAAATATTTAAGGGGGAATTACCATCTAGAGAGGCAGCCCAACGATTCAGAGGTAAGGTATTAATTTTACGAGCCCCATTGTAACCGTAGACGGGGATGTATGAACTCGTTAAGTTCTAACAGTCGTTTGTAGACAGGATTCGGCTTTATGGTCGAGAAGGGTGTTTAAGAGTTGACTTTCACTGTGCAGTTTGAATTAATTAAAATTAGCGGAATTTCGTGGGTGTTACACATTCCCTAGTGTGCGACTGAGCTGATGAGATTGCGTGGTCGCTCGTAAAAAGTTTAAATCAGATTGTGTGAGAGTGCCAGCAAAAGTTTTTCATAAGCCGTATATTAACTTATAGCTGTGAATGTGCCTCTGTGCCAACTGATGAGCACTCCATAAAGTGATTTGTTAATTTCGGAGTTTCATGAAGAGTTGCAATTTGCTTTTTATTTCAGTTCTTTATTTTTTTCGTTTATTGCTTCCATGTTTGGAACTTCCCTGTAGTAATGCCCATTTATTTAGTTATGCTGTTAACTATATATAAACTGCAAGACATCAACCGAAATGCTTTGCGTTTCTATCACCTGCTTCATTAAAACCAACCCACCTACATGACAACCAATCACTTCAACCAGTGCGGAACAGTCTCATTGTCGCATACCCTCCTTATTTGCAAAGCATCATCAATATCAACTTCAGGAACTTGGAATTTGACAGCGACTCGTTAATTTGACATGGCGATACCTTTGTCTCTATCCTGGTACCTCGCAACCGCATCAACTATAAGGGGAGTGTTCCAAGGGCCCCTAGCCCTATCCCGGGGGAAGTCAATTTCATTAATACTGCGGTTAGTACCCTTCTAGGGGGGCGTACATTTTTAAACATATTAACGGTAATTGAATACCTGGGCTGTGTGCAATGAATTAAGATTAAGGTGTCTCGGTTCCGGTTTTTTTTGCGGGGCTCTTGAGGGCATTAGGGGACTGTTTAATTTATATTTTGTTTTTAGATTAAGAAGTCTTGGCTATTATAATAATATCATCTAGTGGCGATCATGTTGCTTTGTTTTTCTAATAAGACTAGCATCCGCCAGAGAGTTCACCCACGCCTACTTCGCGCACCTGGATAACAAGTAGCCTGTAGCCATTTTCGTTACGTCGGCTATATATGTATGTCTGAATGATTTTTCAAGTCGGCCCAGTAGCTCCTATGTGCTGTGAACGCAAGTTTGGGAATCTAACTTGGCAAAGTTAATCACAACGGTGTTGTGCACCTAAGGCATCAAAATAAGGATAAAACATCATAATTAGTCGAGCCACATACTTACTATGTCAAAATATTAATAGCAATCAATTCTGATCAAGGGACGGAAAATGTTCTTTCGTAATAAAAGATATCTTAAAGGCTCAACATGCTATTAAGTCAATGAACACGCGTAATTTCCAAAAAAACTTCCATAATGCACCCTGAAAGTAATTAAGTCAAAATTTATAAGCCGACATTCTTTTAGAAGGAATAAAAGTATAACTAGAATAAATTAGGGGAGGCATTTTACTTCATACCTTCGAATCCCCAATAAGGCTGCATGTACATATTTCTTCTTAGAAAAGTTAATAAGTTTCTTCTGTTTATTATTCTAGGCGGCCCACTTGCTGCCACAAAAACATATTTTTCGCATAAAGAAAATATGGAGGCTTAAAGAGTTCGAGTTTTTTGTGATGTAATCTTAAGAGATTACCTTGAAATACTTTCGGAGGGGAGAGGGCGAAAAAGAAAATTGTTTTACAGTTGTTTTTATTTCCCTAAGTTTATTATCAAACAAATGTTTTAGGTATTTGGTCCTGTTTTGCACAATTATTATTATGGGTAGAATATTTACAATCCAAATTGTTTTGTAGGTTTTTAGATTTACTATTGATATAATATAGACTACTGTCTTATCGCGTGCTAAGATTAGTAAAATATATATTGAACTTATCAGCACGATATCAGCTAGCAACTTGATTGCCACAATTGCTCAGTTTTTTCACACGCGCCGCCGTCGATAGTCGTCATGGCCGCGAAACATTTGGTGTGGGCAGCCGCGTGCTTCATGCTATCCCTAACTGCAGTTAGTGCATTGCAAGCAGTCAATGGGAGAATTAAACTAACAATAGGCACAGCCTCCGGATGTACTGATACAATGCGTTTTGTTCAAAATCAGTTAACTGAAGCCTATAGTTTGTACGGACAATTTCTGGACGTCGAATTCGTGCCCTGGGGAAGAACTGTCTGGAATTCCACTGGATTTCATTGTCAGTTCCTTGAAAACGACTGCTGGGCAAACCGTCTGCACAGATGCGTTCTGGACAGGTTGAAGGGTAATCAAGATGCTCAAGTGCACTACATGACTTGTGAATTCTCCAGCCCTTACCCAGCTTTCGCGCAAGGAACTTATATTTGCGCTCAAGCTGTGGGGGTCAATCTTATCGACATAGACCACTGCGTGAACAACCCTGGAGATGCTTTGGACACTGCTGCTCAAAGCGCAGCCGTTGTTCCAATGCAGGCAATTAATTTTGTTCCATACATCATGTTCAACGACGTACCAGATATACCGTTGCATGACTCTGCCTTCAGCAGGCTCGCAAGCATGATTTGCTTCGCTTTATCTGAGGACCCTTCTACAGGAATAACCAGCTGTACAATTTAATTACAAGTTTTCTACAGTGAGCTCATAGAACATCAAAGTCAAAGTCTCCAATCGGCGAATTGTGAAGTTTTATCTTAGTTGGTCTTGCTGGTGCCAGTTTAGTACTAAATGTCCAACTTTCACCCGGGTTTTAATCGACAAACTTGTGCAATTGGACAATCGCCGAACAAGATATGGCTAATAGCTGTGGAATTTTTGATGATAAGCTGACGGTGTAATGTTCGTATTCCGTTTGTTAATAGGCATCATTTATTTTTGATATCTTTACAATAACAGATAATGTTTTATACTGGCAGTTGTATATATTGATTAAACATAATTTAAGTGATTGGAAGTTTTATTTCATGTTTGAAGGACTTTAAGTACGATGTTTATTCAGGTAAAACAATGATATATAGTAACCGTTTCTTATCTTTAATTATCATCACTCTTAAAAAAAATTGTTTCCTCTCAGTACTAGATTGAAGAAAAACAACGCTAAGTGCTTGTTAGCTACAATTCTATACGTTTTAAATCAATTTGTTGTCATGAAAACAAATAAACATTCTAATTCTCATCGTGAATATTAGTTACATAGAAACTACGGATGGCTCGAAAATTATAATTGTTTATTTCAAGAATCCTTAACCTGTAAAGTTTTAGGACCTTCAAAATAGTTATTACCTCCTGCATCTTGTTTTACCATATAACATGACAATACCGTCGTATAATGAAAAAAAAAAATGGAAAGTTACAACTGTATTAAAAATAACAATTACACTACAACTATTTCAAACAAGTTAATTATAATAATTGTAACGTCAAACAATCTATATGTTACTAATAAACAATAATTTACCTAATAACGAGCTAATTATCAAAGCTCGCATTTGTATTCAAATTATTTACACTGGCATAAATAATAGAAATGGGAATGGTCCAAAATGTAACATAAATTGGTAATTTAGTGTTAATTTTGGCGGTATAATGTGTAATTCGCCATTTTGTTTTGTGTTAGTGCTGTAAATGGTTTGCAAACGATCGCACTAACTGCTTGTCAGTGCATTGTGCTGCGGACGTTATTGCGGTGACCATGATGGCGGGAAAATATAACAGGACTGTTTTTTGATCATTTTTAAAATAATATAATATTAAATTAGATTGCCTAGATAGTGTTATTTTTTTGCTAAATGTCTGGACTTATAGTTAAGATGATAGATAAGACTTGATTAAAAAATGCACATCTATGTAGGTATATTATCTCAACTTTGATGACGATTTAATTATTATAAAAGTTCCGTTTTCAATTTAAATATTATTCGAATAAGTCTGGATTTGCGATGGCCAGGCAAAGGTAGGTAAGTCCTTATAACTCTGTTTTCATATTATAATATACTATAGGAAATGAGCTAGTTTAGTCTATACATTTAATCAGACAATGTCGACGTATGGTGTAATCTTAATTAATCTGGTTTGGCTTACGGATTACATACGCACGCATTGATAAACCGTAATAGCTGATTACAGAACGTAGCTCGACTCGATTAGCTGTGATTAAATAAATTAGTACAATGATTAAACATATTCCCGTAACTGATTCAATTAGGCACTGTTTCAATGAATTGAATAATTCTATTGGTATAATATTGATTATGTTTTCGTCCAAACCATTTTTTGCACCGTTCTGATCAACTTTTTTTAAGTACGGGTCTAGTTACAACTTTCTGATTTTAGAGGTCTGCTTATTGATAGACAGTATTTCTTAAGATTTTCTATTTTTAATAACGAATTTAATCCAGTTAAGTAATCGGTTAATAAAATGTAGGTCTGTTCCTAATTTGAAATGTTTCGCTAAAACGCAAATCCTAGTCACCCTACCACATTGTTCCGCCATGGAAGGCCTCATGAGCCAATAATGCTGCACCATTAAGCGATTGAAAAATGTCATACACCACTTTGCAGCGCCGATGCGCTACATTACCTTCGGTTTGGAAAGGGCGCATTATTGTATGAAAACCGCTGCCTTGTGATGGAAATGCTTTAGAATTATGTCCTTTAAAGTAAAGGTGCTCCCTCACTGAAGAGTAACATTTCAATTTTATACCTGAGTGACGCGAATTTAGGCGTATTTTGGCGAAGTTCAACCATATTTTATGTGAAGATATCGATTTACAATTGACGATTGCTTGCATCCAGTTAAAAACTGTGGAAATATTCTAAGCGGCCGTGATTCGGTCGTCACTAGGAGCTGTCCTTTTATGCAATAAGATTTTCAACGATGTATTTAGTAGTAGTATTAAATACAGAGCAGTGTGGGAGCGCCTTTAAATTTCCTTACGCATAGCAATAACAATACATGACATTATACTGATGGGGACTTATTGTTGGAGTTTCATGCTCAATAAATGGGTAGAAGTTCATGCCCTAGATTAAAAGGACAAACTCCTGAAGGTGGTATTTTACTCCCTTGGTTTGCAGTTGTTTTGATATCTAAATTACTTGCCACGTGTAACTTGGTGGTTAATGAATTGAAAGAATAAAAATATAATTGTGAAAATTATCAAAATCCATTGTAATATAATGGCTGATTTGAAAAATTCTTTCCCTTTTTTAAAGCTACACTGTTTTGAGAACATAGGCTATATAATTTAATCTAGGTAAGTGCAGTAGTTCCCACGGGACGCAGATGAAACCGCGAGAAAACATAGTATTTGTATATTGTAGTATTTTATCCTGGACTTCAAAGTTATTTTTTCATTTTACCACCGGCTACTACTAAAATACCAATCATAATTCTTACAAACTCAATTCCCGCGATTCGTAAATCCTGAATTAGGAGCCTCGACCTACAGCTTTAACTGTACAAACAATAGAGCCTATTAATTTCCATTATTATGTGATTCATTAGCCGACCACGAGGTTACTGTTACTCGGACGTCGAACACGCAACGTCCCGAAGTACATTTTGGCTTTACAATGTACCAAATTAAAGGTTTGTTTACTCGAAATAGGAAGGACTTTATTCGTCGATATTCAGGTGTTAGGTATGCCTTGTTTGTGAATTGTTGTTATCGGTATAATTACGGTTTTTATATAACTGTGATATTTTCAATGGTCTGGATTAAAAAACATGACATAGTAACGAGCAAAACTAAAAAATGTTCCTGTTTCTGCTTGTGGCCTTAATTCTGCACGTGTTTAATTAATAAACAAACATTTTTCATTAATCCGGAAAAGGATTATTGAAAAAGGTTTGTTTTTTCTACCGGTGGAAATCGCACGAAAATCTGTTCAGGCATTTTGTAGTAGGTATATCGTAAACAGACAGAATCTCGATTCAGGACTTTGGTTTACAATATATAGTTCAAGTTATGATAGGATGAACTTAGAATATTTTTCTTCATTGTCGGTAAAAGTGTCGTTGCTTGTGAACTCGGAAGCTGTCTCAAGAATAAATGGTTTATAATATCTTCGTCGACATACAAGCTACTTATTACAGAGTACAAGATTCAGTCTTGTCAATATTTCTACGTAACGTATGATAATGTGCCTGCAGGATGAAGTTAATAGAGTGATTTTCTAAAATTGCGGATAAAATAGACCACTATCTATCACGTCGGTATTGATGAAAAATTCCATGAACTTGTCGCTTCATAGTCTTTTACCTAAGAAAATTGATACGAAATATTTTTTTTAGGTAGGTATTAGAAAATTATTCCTTGAATACTTTCTACAAAGTTGTCCGTTTGTTTTATTTTTGTTTACAAGGGCCACAGGTAAAATGGCAAGGTCTTTTAAATACCATAAATTTGTTTACAAAAATTTTGCCTTGAAACGATAAAAGATGCGTTATATAAAGATAAAAGATAGGTATGTTATGCCTTATATCATTGAGACTCAGTTAGTTGTCAGCACCTTTATAGGTACTTATATTGACAACGCTAACAACTCTTCAATCCGCGATCTCACTTAAACTCTCATTACTGCAACACAAGCTCAAAAACCGTATTCCCTTACACTCCACTACATCACGGTATAAGCACGGCTATTAGCCGTATTATGCAGAGCGGGTCGCTAGTAGTAATGGTTATTGACTTGTCCATGCAGTTACCTATCGTTATTGGTGCTGTAACCGCTTACGTTATTGCGAAACGTTTAGCCCTACGAGTTTTGTGATGTCGGCGAAATTTTACCTGTTTAGGTGCTTTTAGGAACGTAGGCTGCGAACTTTAAATGGGATTTGGATGTTTAGGATCAAATTAGGTTTGTTTGGTTGTTCAATAACATTAGTGAAACTAATTTGATAGTATATTGGTAGTAGTGACTAGTATTTTTAAGCTGAGGAAAGGTGATGGTGGATATGTGATGAAAAATACAAACAAAAAATTCACCAGGACCAAATTTTCACTCTGCCCCCAAAAATTCAAATTCCCCCACATCCTCATTCACGTCGCAACAGCAATAAAACAGTCCGAATTCGGGAAGTAAAATACATTTTTATTAACATTCCAGCGGAGACGGTTCGGTCTTCGGACCCGTTGCTCGACAAGGACAGATGATTTCCTCAAACCATAAAAGAGGAATAGCAATACACTCAAGATGTAACAAACGAGTTTTGCCGTGGAAGTAGGCAGCTGAATAATTGAAGAACTATGGTCCCCGGGCGTGTCGGATCGTCTAGCCGACGGATCAATACTGGCCGAAATGCTACCTGTATACAATGAGTTTTTTTCTGGAGGAGTCATGCTGCATTAGTGATTGCTAGGTAGCGCAGTGCTGCGGTTATTTACTCATATATTTAAGTCATGTATGTTTCAGACACTGAAGTTTTATATATGATGCTGAAGAAAAAGCATAGTAGATCAGACATCTTTTTAATACTGTAAACAATATGTCTCTATGGTGCACACCACGTACTTATTGAACAGTCACTGTTAAAGTATTGTTGTTATCCCATGAGTCACTATAGACCATGTATATAAATAGAATCATTACGACCTATTATGATACTTAATTGAAAAATATAGGCCACTAAAATTTTCACCCTAGTCCTGAAGACAGAAACTGTCTAATTAAATTTCCGTTGGTGGCAATAAACCGCTCACCACGTGGTATTTTATTGCTACATTTTAGGACTTGATCACAATTTATTGCTATCTGTGAATTATCAAATACGTAGGATTTTTTTTATGAGCGTTATGAAATTTTTAAATGATGAAGGATCTTATTACCTAGAAACATTAATTTATCTCAACTTAGTTGGTATTTATGAAGGAGATGAATCTTTGGGTATATGTTTCAGATACTGAAATAAGCATTCTTTGACTAACAATGAATCATACATAATTTTAACAATGAATTCAAATTGACACACCTAATAATTTCTAGAAAGTACTGTTCGCCTAACACAGATTCCTTATTACGTCACAAAAAAAACTAGGTATGACGATTTCAAATACTTCCATAATCTAGCGATAGCAGGTACCTGCCGTGATGCTGTTTCGTTGCCGTGTTCCGGTTGACTTGTAGTCTGACAAAACTAGTACTGGCAGATTGCATAATTGCACATTTTTGCACTTCATTATTATTAATCATACATAGTTCATATTCAAACACAACACACACAGAACACAAAACACTTATTTCAAATACACACAGCACACACCAATCATCTACTCGACGTCCGTGCGTCATTTTCGGGATCCAGCAGAATACCAGCGTCAGGTATTCTACCTGACACATGCTGAGCTGGACTCCCATTCGGTGCAAGCGTAAAACACTGCACTACGCCGTTAATTTTTGTATTTTATGTTTGTCTTTCTACCCACTTCTTGTTTTGTTTTATTTCTTATTGTGTATCTTTATGGTGTCTTGTCGTTTGTCTGAATAAATGTTTTATTTATCTATCTATCTATCTTACATAAATATAACGTCCTTGAAATTTTTATTCTAATCCAATAATTTTGACACAGGGATTTTACAGATTCTAAGTGCTAAGCCTTGTCGCCTTCAGTATTAAATTGGCACGTCCTGTCATATCGATATCGACAGATACTAATAATTCTTTCTCTGAATTCGAGCCGCCAATCAAATTTTTACCTATAAAAATCAGAATTATACGCGGATTCAAATATAACAAAATTCCTCTCAGCAAAATTTTCGAAGACATTTTCATTTAGCGAGTCTTCACAAAAACGATGAAAAAAAAACTTTGATAATAAAAAGAGTAGTTCTGAGATAAAACTTGTTCGAATATCAATACTGACAGTCCGCAAAACTAAATTTCAACTCGGTTCATAGATTCTTATCGAAGGAAAGTTCGAGACCCCGTCATGTTTTGCAATTAAAAGTGTCCGACACTACTTCCGTGTACTATTTTTGCTAGTGTATTTTTATTTACTTCTTTTAATAATGTCGCTATGAAAACCTTAATTATGAAGAATTATTTCAGACAGTGAAGTAATTAATTTCTTTGTGAACTTTTATAATTCTGAGAAGCAGCTACTGAGAATGAACAGCGGTGATGAAAAAGCTATATTGCTATATTGTCTTTATAAAATATTAATAAAATACTCTTCATGTCTTCCTCATTTAAATACTCATATAAAGCCAAATGCTTGGCTAACGATACTGCTCCTTTTCAGCAGTCTAGTTTTATTTTTTCACAGAACTTGGAATTAGTTCCAAGTGATTTAAATTCCACCACCAGACAATAGAGCCAATCTCTAGCAATAGTCAATCGATTATTTTGGATTGTGACATAAATACAATTATATCTTCAAATGTACAATTAAATACCGCAAAAAATGTTGTTGTCACTTCTGATCCATCAAACCCTTTGAGTATAAATACTAGAAACAAACACAATCTGAATATATTCCATCAAAATATTCAAGGTTTGATTGGTAAAGAATTGGAATTGGAGTTGTTCATGAACTGTAATAACATAGATATTTTATGTTTAACTGAGCATTGGCTTAAAGAGCATCAGTTCATGTTTAGCTTCAAGAACCATTGTGTAGGCAGCTCGTACAGCAGAGTAAATATTATACGTGGTGGTTCTCTAATAATTCTTCGCAATACCATTAAATTCAAAGAACGGAAGGATATTGTGAACCTTTCTGTTGAGCGAGTAATTGAGATATCATGCGTTGAGCTTGAGCAGTTCATTGTAATGAGTGTATACAGGCCCCCATGTGCAACATATACAATTTTTGAGAAGCATCTGGAAGATGTATTATTCAAAATTTCTAATAATAATAAAACAGTTGTCGTCTGTGGAGACTTTAATATTAATATACTGGAAAATACTGCTATTGTTAATAATTTTATAACTCTATTTAAATCATACAACTTGTACAGTACATTTCTCGAGCCAACTAGAATAACTAGCACTAGTGCTACATGTATAGACAACATTTTCACAAACTTAAAACCTTTAAATAAACAAATTTTAAATGTGTTGGATTCTGATCACTCTGGTCAATTAGTTATTTTTCCTATGAAAACTAACAGAGCTCTGAGAAAAAATGTAAGTTTTATTCCTGTAAACAAACATCGCTTGGAACAATTTAAAAATAACTTGTTTGAAAAACTGCCTGAATTGCCTTATCATGATAATCCTGATCAAGCTTACAGCCTTTTATTCAACTTAATTAATTGTGAATTTAAAAAAGTTTTTACTACTAAGTCCATATCTGTTTGTGATCAGGCAACATTTAGTGATTGGGCAACGCCGGGTATTTACAAAAGTAGACAGAAGTTGTTTGAATTATACTATGAAAGATCATTCAATCAAGATGAAACATTTAAACAGTACGTTAAAAACTATTCAAAAATATTTAAACAAGCCTGTACCTCCGCAAAATCAGTACACATAAAACAGAAAATAAAAGCTTCTGGAAATAAAATAAAAACCACCTGGAATATAATTAATTCAGAAATAGGCCGATCCACTGTACGGAATCGAGACTTTCACTTAAAAATAAACAATGTAGACATTAAGTCAGACTCGGAGGTAGCATCTGAGTTTGAAAATTTTTTCACCAATATCCCTATTTTAACAACCAGAACTCTGATGGCATCTTCCAGTTCGGCTCTTACAATATTAAAAAATTGTGTTGCGGAATGTGACAAAGGTTTTGAATTCACGGTTGTCAGCTCTAAGGATATTATTCAAGCGTTTAAAGATCTCGATGTAAAAAAGACTGCTGACCTTTGGGGATTGTCAGTTCAGATAATCTCATCGATAATTGAAATAATTTCACCCTATTTAGCAACTGTGTTCAACTCTTGTGTCGCATCAGGTGTTTTTCCTGACTTGATGAAACTTAGTAAAGTAATTCCATTGTTCAAATCTGGTAGTACAACCGATCCATCAAATTTTCGGCCAATTTCAATTTTACCCACTTTGAGTAAAATTTTTGAGAAGTTAATATTACGTCAATTGTTGAGCCATTTTAATAGAAACAACTTGTTGCACACAAAACAATTCGGATTTACCAAGGGTCGTTCTACTACGGATGCGGGCGTGGAATTGCTTAAAAATATATTCGAGGCCTGGGAGGATTCGCAGGATGCGCTCGGTATTTTCTGCGACTTGTCCAAGGCTTTTGATTGCGTGCACCATGATATACTCATCAGGAAACTTCACCACTATGGTATCAAAAACAAGGCTCTTGACCTTCTGACTTCTTATTTGCATAATAGAATTCAGAGGGTGGATGTCAATGGTAAGAGGTCTTCTGGATCTACGGTCACCATGGGGGTTCCACAGGGTTCAATTCTAGGCCCTTTTTTGTTTCTTATTTATATTAATGACCTCCCTTATCACGTAAGGGATAATCACAAGATTGTGTTGTTTGCTGACGATACTTCACTCGTTTTTAAAATCAAGCGCCAACTCGACAATTTTGACGAAGTTAACAATGCACTCTCAAAGGTTGTTCATTGGTTTAATGTCAATAATCTTCTTTTAAATGAATCGAAAACGAAGTTAATTAAATTCTCAACGCCTAACGTAAGGCAGTTACACACCAATGTACAACTAAATGGAGTAGAGTTGAAGCCTGTTGAGTCAACGGTATTTCTTGGTTTGACCGTTGATTCCAAACTCCAATGGGGCCCACATATAGTTAAATTGTCAGGAAGGCTTAGTTCAGCCGCCTATGCTATTAAAAAGATCCGACTTATCACCGATGTGGACACAGCCAGAATAGTTTATTTTAGTTACTTTCATAGTTCAATGACGTATGGGATTCTCCTTTGGGGAAACTGTGCGGATGTTGAAACTATATTTATTTTACAGAAAAGAGCTGTTCGAGCCATTTATAATCTGGGTCCAAAAGTTTCTCTCAGAGAGAAATTCAAAGAAATAAACATTCTGACTGTTGCCTCTCAATATATTTTTGAAAATTTAATGTACGTTCGTAAAAACATTTCTAACTTTGTTCAAATGTCTGATGTTCATTGCATAAATACTAGGAATAAACATAATCTTGCTGTACATGCTACTCGCCTCCACAGAGTAAGCAACTCGTTCATGGGTCAATGTATACGCTTTTACAATAAACTTCCCAAAGCAGTTCGTGACTTACCTATCAGGAAATTTAAAAATCATATAAAATCCAAACTTTTGAAAAAAGGATATTACAAAATATCTGATTATTTAAATGATAAAGAAGCTTGGGAATGAGCTGCTCGCTTAGTGAGTGATATCTTTTTAAATGCCTGTGAATTGTTATTTTTGACATTTAAATATTATTATCATCAGATAACATTTTATTAATGACATTCTTTTTATTGACATTTATATGTTATAATTGTATTATTATTTTTTTTTTTTAATTTATTATTATTATTGTAAATGTGAGTATCGTGTATGCGAGCAACATTATATATTCTTATAACATAAATACTGTCTGGCGGGTTTGAGTATTTTTGAATGGCCTACGCAAATGTTCTGCAGATCTGGTATCGTCGTGTGACAGGTCGTTGAGCTCCCTAAGATATGGTTGAGCTACACGACGACTGATGCATGCGTGCCGTCTGTTGGGACTGGTCAGCTCCAGCCTGATGTGGCTCTTTCCTCAAAAGGCCATTCCAGACCGCGTACATGGTGACACTCACACATAATTATTTCATTTATAACATGTTTGGACTTTAAAGGAGACTATGACCCTTGAGTTTGTTTCGGCGTTTCTTCTCAGGGATCAGTCAGTTAGGAAATGCCGGCCTCAGCGTTCTTAAAATGACGTGTAAAAGTGATGTAATGTCCAACTTGCAAAATAAACAATTTCATTTCATTTCATTTCATTTCATTTCATTTCATTTCATTTCATTTCATTTCATTACAAGAGCAATAACATACTTTCACAAACAGCAGTAAACCGAACCATATCAACATATGTATTATCTCATTTCTCTGCAGAAATGTCATGAACTTTCAGCCGCAAGATTGCATTTCATATTTGTAGCCCAATTTGATTATGGATAAGAATAATAACATAATACGGGAAATAACCAAACTTATTCGTTTTATCAACAGTATCCCGAAATGACGGCCATTTCATGTTTATTACACGAACTGAGTGGACCATCAAAAATACTGCAACAGTATAGAAATATAATACGGCTGAATGGCCCTATCCACGGTAACTGGGTAGTAATAGTTTCCAATAAGCAATATCTTCCAAACGGGCGAACTTTGGCCTAGCTAATTTATTTACAAAGTATCGCGAGAAAATTTTATATGAAAGGTAAAAATGTTTTAGTTTTAATGCTGGAGGCTACATTTAAAGATTACTACGTAATTTGGTATGAAAGTTTGGAAAGATTAGACGCTAGACTTACCTAGAGCTGAGAAGTAGGGTGCGGAACCACTTTTTTGAAAAAAAAAATCAATATAAAATTGTTTGCCATATTACGAATGCTCACTTACTGATATATAAAATTGTGACTGTAAAATTGGCTGACTTGACAGTTTTTTTGTGGAAATAGCCTCAAAAGACCATCGTCAGAGTCATCTAAATGTTTGATACAAAACATAAAGACCAATATGACCGTATCATCCACATATGTTTAAGTGACAACCCTAACTAGGAAACATGTCTCAGTCCAAGTTGTTAGTGACAAGCAGTGGTATCTATCGAAGCGAAAAGATGGGGTCTGCAGTTGTCAAGCGTGGTCGACGGCCGTGGCCTATTTCGGATAGCGTCTGCAAGGCCAGGCTTAATATAGGTTACAAGATACGGAAATGTATCTATGTATGTCATTTGATTTGAAGTTTAGCAAAATTGTGTTAAAGAATTCGGTACTGGTTGAATAGGAGATAATTTTAGAAAGAAAAAAAATGAGCACAAAAACACGTCTTACTTTGTTTACATTTTACCGTAAAACACGCTGTAAAATATCAATTAACATCGTGTTCACGTTAATTAGCAGACATTTAATACGTGCAATTTAAACGAAAACAAAACCTAAAATAAGCCCGCAAATTAAAATAGTAATCAACACCACAACTAATTTAATTACGGTTACGTCATACGTGTAATTAATCGAACGTCCTAATTAATCGGTAAAGTTCGCGTTTTGAGCGGTATATCGAAATAATTCAAGATTCATACGGAACGGGGGTAGGCGTTTAGTGCGCGATTTTGCCTCAATTTTCCGTGCCAATAGTCCCCTTGGCGCTCCGCCGCGGCGGATCTACTGCCAATAAACAATATCTTCCAGCTGAACGAATGTTGAACGAGCTACTGCTAATTAGGGCCATGGAAACCGATCAAAAGGGAGCCTTTGATGCGAAACTGAAAAGGTGACAACGACGCGAGCCAACCGACCGTGCGGTATCGATGAAGTTCCAACGTTTTTGTCGCGAAGGAAGTTTGGATCCTTGATATTGTTTTAACCTTGGAAGTGGGGAGACTGTTCTTTTTGGCTGTAGCGATAGTTGATATTTGTCATACTTTTAGACCAATTTAAGTTCATCTTCGCTGCGAGCTGGGGGCTCGTGCGATCATATTTCACACAAATATCAGGAAATAAGCTTAGAATTATGTAAGAGCAAACACAGCAAGACCATTCACTCTTCATATTCTACCACCACGAAAGCAAACGTGACATCACTTCATAATAGGGCCGTAAAAATCTCGGGCGTACCGGGTGCGAGATCGATTTCAATAACTGATAACTTCTGCATGACCGACTAACCAACCTTCAATCGCGCCATTTGCGGATGCCACTGATCAAAGCGGTATTCCCAAATCCGTTCGGAACTGTTTTGTTGCGGATTTGAATCTATTACCCTGGATATATGACCTAATTCAGTTTAATGTTAGGCTCTGAATATTCCAATTCGTTGTAAAGTTACAGTATGGAATTGATATTAGGGGTATAAATGTTTGAAGACAAATGAACGACGTTTATTGGCTGATTAATTTCTCATTGATTGTGTTTGAAGATTAAAAAGTATTATCTAAATAAAGACTTTTGTACAATGTGAAGAGTTACACGTTTCAGCTATCTTTCTTCTGAGTATTATGTTATATTGTTATATCCTTGTTATATCCTTGTTATATCCTTGCACCCATTGACGCGTTTTTCGGAATTTCTGTTTAGATAAAGCACCTATACCGGCTAGAGTTTTTAAAATCAATTACCAAATCAAACCAATTATATAACATCATACCTTGCTAACAATGGATTTCATGAAGCTATATTCGAAAATGAAACCAATAACAGTTCACTTCAGCTTTACAACTGGTTTGAGCACATTGAAGATCGCTCCTATAGATAGACTGAAACTTAGCCCAGAGCTATAAACTTGGCTAATACTTGGAAGCCGTATAAAACTATTTGACTGTTAACGTCTAACGGCGAATATGCATACCTACTAAAGATATTCAGTGAATACGTACTAAGAGCATTTCAATAATTTCATCCACTCCATATAGGTATTATTTGGGTGTCTGTGAGTACCTAATGTTTCTTTTCACTTACAAAACCTTAAAAAATATTTTGCTTAGTTTTTCTCGGTTATGAAAGGTTTGTATTTCTATATTTTTTAGCAAGTTATTAAAATAATATACAAGTAAGACGTACCTATTCATAGAACCCAAATGTAAATTCAACAAAACATGCAACATTTATTCTTCTAAAAATATGGCGTTTTAAACCTGGCTTCAACTACGGTACCTAATGCATCTTATTCTTCAGTCTAAAAGACAAGACAGGCGTTACAAGTAATACATATTTTACACTTTTGACAGATGTGTCCCCCCTTAGATTTATTATTCCGGGATATAAACTACGTACCGTATTCTTTGTAGGAAACGTGGATTTTTCGTTGTTTTCTACGTACGAAGATAATATTAAAATGCTTTTCTCATGTCCCGTCACACGGAAAGCGGTCTTGAAAGTATAAATCAAATCGTTTTCGTTCGTATAAAGGTTTTGGGTATGCTCGAGTGAACTTGTTCAACCTGAACATTGCTTATGGCTTTAGTGATACGCGGAAACTATGGGAGGTAGAAATATTGTGGAAACTGTTGCAGTATTTTCGGTATAAAGGGATCAGGTTTTTTGTTTTATCGAATATGACATTCTTTGTTCGTTATTGTGCTGTTGTTTATTTTTATTGGTGAAGAATTGGGTTAGTGTGTTATTTCAGGACAGACATTTTAATGAAATTGCCTCCGCCTTTTTATGTTTTTCATGTAAAGTGGGTTTTCAATGGAAAATAAAAGAGTTCGGGAAAACGGGACAACGTTTATAAAGGCTTAACTACAGGTATTCTGTAACACAGCACCTATTTAAAAGTTCTTCTTACTCGGTTACTTTGCATTCTGATTTTGAATAAGAAAGCCGAATGGTCGAACGCTTGCCTTGAATAAGTGACCGAATGGAACATTCTAGAGTTATTTTCCCAAGCTATTAATTTTAAAATTCAAAAATATGATCACTTTATTAGCTCGATATTCTCGGTCGTACATTTGAAACACGCCGTTAGTTCCAGCCGTCCAACTTTGCTCATCTCCCTACATAGTTTCCTTTAGAAAAGTATTTATTATCCATGACTAAAGTTCTTTTCCGGCATCTTTCAAAACTCTATCGACCGTTAAAGATGTATTTCACCAACTTTCTCTTGTGATTTCTCGTGATTCCTTCAGTTGGGGGATTAAACTATTATATTATGTATAGCTGTTTTCCCGTGGTTTTATTCGCGTCCTACTGCGTGTAACCAGATGAAATATAATCAAATCGGTTCAGTACTTTCTTAGCTTTAGGGAACAAATAAGCAAAACAATAATTGTTTCCTCTTTATTTACGCCTACATAAATAAAATTTGCTCATGAGGTAAATTAAAGTCGTTTATCTTTCCAATAATGTTTATTAAAAAAATCTAAGATTATTGACGATCTCTTCCATTGAAATACTGTAATTTATTAAGGTCCCAGATATTCTAAAGAAGAAAGAAAATTGAGCCATCCAAAACCAGGACGTTCTGTAAGAACTAAATAAAGTTTCTCAAGGTCCTATCGTCGTAGCAGATATTAAGTTTTTTCCTATTATCAGGCCCAACCAACCACTCATAAATCGTGGAAGCCTACAACTTTATTGCAAACTGCGATAGGACGGCCTGAAGGTAACAACGAAAAAATATACAGACTTTAATGTTATTTCGTACTTGAACATTTTGTTTTAAGCCTCAATTTTTGAGTTGGAGTAGTTCAGTTGATTGTATTTGAGTCTAGATTGAGAAACAAAATTCTTTTTTTTTTTTATTCTGGCTGACACGTTATTTGGCTCTTAATATGCAGACTAATACCTACATTTTACAAGTTAATAAAACATCAAAAAATTAAAGAAATTACATGCAGTGATAAAGAATCGAAATACCTATGTATTCATTACGGATGTCTCTAATAAAAAACCCATCATTACCAGGGACATAAAATAGGTTTGTCCAGCAAGTTTCTTAGAAAATATCTCCGATCTCTAACAAGAAAAGTTGGCCGGTACCACGTCAGTAATTTAAGAGAGCCCATAGAAAGTTTTGTAGCAAAATTAAATTTTTGTTGCGGACCTTGCCTACACTACGGGCGTGTTCGGGGCTTCGCTTTTACTACAGTTTTCTGATTTTGCTATCGGTAGTAGGTAAAGATTGTGTATTTTTTAAGGAAATTCGTTATATGTATAAAAATCGGATTAGATATTGGTAGAAGCATATTATTATGTTTAACGGTGGAATCCCACGCGGAATTTCCTGTCTACGCGTATTTTTCCAGACTAAAAACAATTTGCAATCAGCTCGCACATAATCTTTTAAACTATATAATTTATCTACTTAATTTTATTTTTATTCTACTACATTCTACTAAAATCGAGACACTACATTTTTTCTATAAAATATCAAGTAAATAATGAAACTTGTATCGAAAAAATAAGATACAATCTCTTAACAAAACATAATTTAACAAACAATCGATACAATTTCATTACCTTCAACGTTCCATAAAAATATCCCTTTACGTCCTAAGGGACAGCATAATGCTTTCAAAATAATGAATACAAACAAACACCGAGGGTTTTTCTCTTTTCCAACAATAGATAAATGAACATATATAAATGTATGCACATAATTTAGGATAGAATTGCGTACCCCTGTCACCTGGCGACCTCTATGAATTTTACAGAGCAATTTGTTGCTAGATAAGTTATCAGCTACTAGCCGAATATAGATAGTCCGGTTGTGGGTCATAAGTATGAAAAAATTGCTACAAATGCCAATTTGTACGTCAATATTTTGTAAGAAACTTTGTGACAAGGGTTCGTTACTAAAACAACATTTTCTTTCTGGGAAAACAACTGTTTTCTTCTGGTCTTATATTATGTGAAGGTATCTGTCGACTTATTGATTTTACCTCAAAGCTAGACATTCTACGAATCAATTCTTGAAACTACATTGAATTTAACTGCTTCAACAATTTAAAATGAAAAAAAAACTGACCAATATCCCACTGTAATTTATTCGTTAGTTCATAACACCAAGAATGATACACCAATAAAGCGATTAATTTATTGAATACATTCAACAATTTTACGCAACAATGTTGCAAACATCCAACAGTTAAAACATTTCTTTCACTATTTTATTAAATTTCAACTCGAATTGAATTTCTCAAAAAGTAATAACGAGTGAATGCGCGGAGTATGTAAAAGAGTGGCCAATATCATTATACGAAATGGTCGGTTCGAATGTCCAAAAGATGAAAGCTTTATTCGATAGTAAAAGGGTAACGCTATAATATCGATAGTTGAGAATCGAATGGGATCATTCGGGTACGCTGTAATTTTATTTCGGTTGTAAAGTCGAGGATGCTAAAAAGAGGCTTATGTCCAACGGTGCACGGATTTGAAAAATTGATACGATGAATTGATTTATTCCATGTAGAAAAAATGATTATGAGTCTGGTCTTCGTAACGATTTTTTTCATTATTTCCCGTTCTTTTCGATCGTCAGTCATGATAGCTATTTGTAATCAGACATGTATTTTGTGTATGAAGTGTAAAGATCTCATACGCGATCAATTTCCTTTCTGAAAGTATCAGCCGTTTTTCATCTTACAATCTCATGTGTAGGAATTATGTCAACATACGTAGGTACTAGGTAGGTCTAATATAAGATTTGTCTGCAGATAAAAAATAACTGCTTAGGAATCATACTTTTTAGAAAAATTATGTCTCTTTATAAAAAAAAAACTTCACTTAGAATGATTACACCATTTTCAAACTTTTGAAGCGGATAAGAAAATCTCGAGGAAAATCTTCCCTCAAAAGATTTTCTAAGACTTTATAAACAATACCTCAATAAAATTTAAACTAAGTTTAGTAAAAAATCTTAGGGGAACATGTCGAGGGCGACAGCTGTCCCTGAATGATGAAAAGCTTAAGGCGATTACAAGACTTCCTCCCAGTTCAAGTTTAATATAAAAATAAGAAGATAATGCCATTTTAAGTGTGTGTTCTTTTGGTACGGCGCCATTTCGAACTTTGTGCGAACGTAGGGACGTGCCGCGTTATTGAAAATGTTATCCGAACCGCGGATATGATTTTCGGTAGATGTTTTCCTTCACAGATTTGCATAACGATAGCATATAATACAGTGTGTGCAGGTACTTCGAAAAAGGTGATAATAAAATAATATTGCTGGCTGCAAATGTGAAAATCGTGTCTTACATAGAAATAGTCCTAATGAAAGATCCGTCTGTTTGCTTACCTGTCACTCCAACCACATTCTGCAGATATTTTGCGGATATTACAAAACATTTTCACCGCATTTTAAAAGGGCGTTCCATAGGCAAAGGGAGGGGAAAGAAAATGTCAAAAGTAAATGTTAATATTTGCTTAAAACTCACTGCAAGATGGTGACAAAAGAAACGCATGTATCTGACGTAAACTTAGCACTTTAAGTTCACTTGTTTTTATTTCCAATAATATTTTTTGCATTTTCTTAATACGACTTTAAAAAGTTCGTAATGGAAAATAGAGTGCATACAATTTAGCTTTCCATATCGAAGTATTTATTGAAAAGTTGCATGGGTATACGAGGTTAGGTTATTGAAAATGTAACCAGTAATCGGATTTTCTGAGGACCTTGATAAACTCTTTTAATGTAGGAGACAAGAAAAGAATAGCAGCACAATAAGTAGCAAGATTTGTATAAAATACGAAGATATAAAACATGTTTTGAATGTAAGACTTTAAAAGCTGTGTTAGCTCACACACGCAATTTTCACAACAATTTTTGACGAGTACCTAGACAAACGTTATAGCTCATTAGATCATTTTTCTTCCGCGCTAACCACTTCAAGACATTTTGCTTCCTCACACAATTTCGTTAGCGAAAATCTTAAGTATCGCACTGTAATAGGTATTTCGACTTTACGACCAAAACAAACAAGTTCTTAAGGAGTAAGTACGTTTTTACACTGGTTAGGTAGTTAGAACAATTTCTTCGCAACATACCTTGGAGTTTAATAGGCTATTTCTTTGTTTTATGCCCGGACAGGCGGCCTAGATTGCTGAGTTATGTTAACAAGTCTCTTTACTTAACCAACTGAGAACATGCTGTCACTTGCCGAGCTGAAATTTTAAAAGTAAACTTATTTTTCTTGAATGTTTGTTCTGTTAGGTAAAGTTTAAGTTTAGCGTTAAGACTTTGTGACTCTTGTTTTTGTTTTATGCTAAACGAAAACAATATAAACATGAATGTTACTCAAGCTGGGTCGTTAGGTTGTATTGTAAAAAATAACTTTTTAATAATGACAATATTGTCAGAGTAACTTCAGGCATAGGACAACTTTTATACATAGTATGTACCTGTTGAATTTATTATATAACACACATTATTCATAAAATATATAGGTATATAGGTACTTTTCATCACTCAAAAATATCAACAACAGCGATTGTTATTTCAATATAAATATATCACAACATACAAACATACACACAGGTGTGAACATTCAATAAGAGCGGTACACAAACTGAATGTACGAGTAGTTGCATTGGCGAGGTACGAGTAGCTAGGTGTTCACATTCCGCAGTTTTCCATATCGCGTCGGTTTATCGCGATCGCTCGCCCCCCGCCGTCTCGATGATCCATCTTCGAGGGAGCTCTGGATACGTAGATGGGCGTTTCAAACGCTTGAAACAAAAATGAATTGTTTTTGATAACTATTTTATTTATCGCATTTTATGTAGCATAAATCGCAACTGGTTAACATAGCCTTTCAATCAAACAGCTAGTTCGTTAATTGAGCGTCGCCATTCAATCACCCAGTTGTATTTTGAATGCAGGTAAGAGCTGCTGGGATTTACATAAAATTGCAAGAAAAAGATATAATTCATAAGTCATTCAGATAAGAAAATTATTTGTCCTCCGAGATGTTTTATATGGTTTAGATAAGATGGCAACAGACTGATAAATTGTCTTTTGTCTATTTTGGTCAGATATGTTTTTTTTTGGATTTTTATATAAATAAGGAACATTATTCAGCGCATATTTGTATTCAATCATTTATTACCATGTAGTGTTATATTTGCTATTCGCTATAGTATATGTATCTAGGTATCATAGTCAATGGCATTCATTGAAATTATTTCAATGTTTGCACTGTGGTTGAAAAGTGGTTTTATTATGAAACCATACGTAGTTGTATAAAATAATAATAATTTACAATAGCACCATTTTTGTGTTGTGTATAAACTGTAAAATATATTCTCTATTGAAACTTCAATGATTGCTGTATGTGGAAATATTATTTACTGTGACAATACCATAACTGCATTTACATGCCAAACAAGCTTTTGTTCTTTTACAGTTTTATTAAATAAAACAATATTACAACAAATAATCATTGTGACAATCATGATTTGTTGTTTCTCAGCGCGATCGAATAAAAGCGGCGTTCCAACCGCGGCGAGTCAACCGCCGGTCTACAGCTTAACTTGTCGCGCGTACCAATGATCCATCTTCGTGCAAACACGCGCAAGCGACGCGTGATTCCTCCAACAAGGGTGCAGTAGGGCCGTGAAATATTTACTTTTTTCTCTTCTTTCCCTTCGACGGGCAACTCGGTGTCAAACTTAGGGCGACAAATGGTGGCAACGGGCAGGGAATGCGCGATGCTTTGTTAAAGGATAAACATTTCAATGGGCGTGTAGTTGTTTGTAGTTTTTCGGTTTTTTCCTTTGTACGTTTAATCCTGGTTGATGTTTTGTATATTGCGTTAGTAGAATACAAATGGGGTCAGTGGCATGCTATCAGTTTGTCGTATTTTTGGATGATTGTAACTCTTGAAATTGCCTACATTACCTACTTATATTTTTGCGTTATGTATTCATTTCATAATCCTATTGTTCCTGACAGAATGGAAGCTCACATGTAAATAGAAATGGTGAGAGGGTATCTGATGTTGAAATGGTGTTCCTTATTTAATTTAAAAAAAATTCAACCACAAATTAAAACAAAAACAAATCAACCACTTTCCACAAAACAAATGAAGTACAATTCTGATCAGTATTAAAATATATACAGTTTGGTAACGTCAGCGCTGCACGCTCCCCGGATGCTAAGGGGAGTCACGCGAAGTGCGAACCTTAACTCACCCTAGTCTGGACAGGTCGCGAGTCACTACGTATCATTTGCACATTATTCCATTGTAAGTGTATATTGTTTTTATTTTCGTATGTAGGTGTGTGGGTGAATCACTCACAGGTGCATTGGCAGTCTCTAAAATGTTCTTACAATAAAAGGTTTGACTTGATCTTGCTTAGTGTAACGCAGTATAGTCAAATCACGGTATAACTATAGTGATTGTGGTATGTATCCGCGCATTTATCCACATATGACGTCAGTGCCAGTTTTATTAGAACACATCAACATACCTATTTTGGTAGTTCATAAAAATGCCGTGACAAACGCCACTATACTAAGGAACTGAACAATAAACTTTCATAGCATTCCACATCGTATTTATTTACATAATCTATGAAACTTCGTCGCGCTGTGACCCCACATAGCAAGACCGATCGTATACTCGTAATAAAAACAGCGATAAACGTTTGATAATTAAAAGTTTCGAGTAACCTTATTCTCGGGTTATTAACCAACGTTTGACTAACCCTTGTATTCAAGTGAATTTTCCGTAGACGATTAAATCTTTACACACAGTCACGCACTTTAATTCCTCGTCCCTTACGTAAAATGGAGAACGGACTTTAGGCGATTTCCTCTCAGAGGCATCAGAAGCGTAGGCTTTTGTCAACAAACTATTTTGGGGTCGTGTTTTATCAAACTTAGGGAAACGTGACAGAGGGGGAACATTGAATAGATGTTTGCATGTCAATTTTTGCTGATGGACATTGTAGGAGTTGGTTCTGAACAAACCTTTTATATTGAGCTAATACCTATTTCAGATAGTTGTAGTTTTTCGAATGTACTCAATATATGTATGGTCACGTGTCCTTTATTTAACCATCAATTGATTCGCTACGCCATTTGACTCGCAACCCCTCGAAGAAAGTAACATCTATTAAGCGACCCTTACCACGAATCATTAAAATACACATTAGGCTATTTCCTGGTGGTATATTCATCATTTTTTGTTTATTTTGACGTGTGTAACGAAGGTGAAAAACAGCTAGATCAGTGCGTAGGGACCCTCCCTGCGTCGTAAGTGAGACGTCAGGGGTCGTGGAAATTGATTTTCCGCCATCCGTCATAAGTTGAATGCGTTCTGTATGGAAGGAATTGTGCGACCTTTTGTAACGTATTTTAAACATTCGAAAATTGAATGGATTTCGTTGAAAAGGTTGAATAGATAAAGCAGTGGGGGTTAAATATGTGGAATAAATATTTTTGTGAGTTATAAAGTACCTAATTATGTTATTTCAGCTTGGTATTATTTGAGAAATATGATTTTTAGCTAATTGTTATAAGACTACAAAAATCATCAAATTGACGAGTAAAATCATATATCTAATATTGGGTAGGTACATAAGTACACAGTTTACTCTATAGAAAATATTAAGTTAGAAGGGTCTGCTATGAACTTTTAAAGCTCGTAAAAATGTCATAAGAAGAATAGTAATATGATGTCATGACTTCTTTATGTTGTTGCATAGAATTCATGGCATTTCGTTTGTTCATATAACTACGCAGTTTCCCTACTTTGCGCGAGTTATGAAATGAAAATATGTTTTTATTATTTTTTCCTCATATGATGGTACTGTAAAATGAACTGCATAGTTCCTTCGTACGTTTCTAAATAGTGATGAACTTAGTAGTTCACTGCAAATAAAATGCAACAACGTTTACTTTATACTGCATGGTCAGAATATAGCTAAGTAATCAATTCCCTAACTTACCACCGTTAACAACACAATCAAAACAAAACAAACACAACTTCCAATATCTAATCACAACGCCCAATTTCACTTCACCATTCGAGCTTAATTTACAATATCGATAGTTCCCAAGTTAGGGCTGCACTTACACCGACTGCACGCCTAATGGCTGAGCACACAAAGTAATAGGCTATCCAATTGATTTATGATTTCAATGCATGCAGCGAACTCGCTGATTCAAACGATCAGTTTTGATTAGTTCGCGTTATGAATCGATTTTGGGGTATGATGTATCGATAATTAAGAGTTGTCTGTTGGGGTGTTGATTTTAGTGTGGTTCGTTTTGATTATGGTTTAGGTATTAGTGTTGGTCTGATGTTATATCTGGTTATTCGTAATTTGAAGGCGTTTAGATTGACCCTAATGTAGTTGGGAAATGGCTAGACAAAATGTTGATTTTGAAGATACATAATATTATGTACTTGAATAATTTAAATGTAATTTGTACAAATTATGAGATGATAAACCTGAGTACTACTTATTTTAATTCGACGTTCTTTACAATTTTTCTCAGAATTTACTAAGGTAATTGGTAAAGATACTTCTAAAGACCTTATTTGAAAAAAAAATAGTCAGTAAAATTATAATCTTGGCTACAAAATCTCAACTGTCGCACTAATTTATATGAGTACTAATAACGACAAATGCATCCATTGAATTTTAAAATAAACGTCTAAATATAATATTCATTCGTTTGGCGCCTTAAGCCTATATTTCAAGTCCTGTGCAGTGAGATCTAAGCGATTTGAAATTTTCTATTCGATTTAACATTCAGACTGTAAGACAGTGCTGAGAAATGGTCAGTATTAATTCACGGCTATCTATGATCTTGGAAACGGCTCAAAATTAAGCCGTATTTTTTATCTGACATTATGTTTTATCTTTTATGCGGACTGAATTTAGGTTTCCTCTTAAAGATTATAAAATATCTTTTAAAATATTTTATCTGTTGAATATTTTTGAATTAAAAAAAGTAAATTATATAAAATTATGTCAAGGTTTTGTCTAATTCCACATTCAAATTACCAGAACGCAAAGTTTAAAAATAGAACACCATTTAATCCAGCCAGCCAGTATTCAAATGAAAAAAGTTTACATGAGCGCTAACAAACTGTACCTAATATTAAAAAGTTCTGCAAACAAAACACGAACGATTGTTAAAATCTAGTTTGTATCAAAATAGCAGTCACGCGCGAATGACGCCAATTTACAGAGTTACACGATCGACATGAACATCAAATGGTTATACGTGCTGTTTTATTTTTGTAAGGTTATACATACATCCAATCAGTTTGTACTAGTTCCTACCTGGGCAATGTAAGGTTAAGTAGAAGCGACTTTTTAAGGCTTATAATACCTGATTTCGCCCATTAGATGTTATTTGACTTCTTTGAATCACAGTTACATTAAAAAGAAAATAAATCATTCTTGAAAACTGCCTCTGTATTACAAGCTGTGTGGCTCTACAAAGTTCTCTAATTTTGTTTCTTTTTTCAGTATTTCATTGAAAGAAAACTTTTTTTCAACCGAACAACCGAAGACATTGAAAATTAAATGCTACAAAAGAAATCAATTTAATTGCATCTGTACAATGGTAGACTATTACTATAATGTTTCTTTGTTACGTATCATTGGTAAACAGAAATCCTAAAATCTTCAAAATTGAATTCTTTTTGGAACGAGAATCCAAAACATCTATTTAAAGTAATGAAAAAGATAATGACCGTAATTGGTACTGTTGATTATAGGACCGTCATAGATATTTTAAGTTCAGTATCAGTAAATTGAATTATCTAGAAATACTTTTTTCACAGCTTGAAACTGGAATTTAAGACAACGATTATCTACTCGTCTATTGCTCTGCTTTAAGACGTTCTTATGAAGTAAAATTATGACACGACTCATTTAAAAAAGCAGTGCCTATATACCTACAGATATATAGATACTATTTATATTTAATTTAGCACGGTAATCCGCTTATAAAAGAGCGGGTCGCGCGCATTGGTTTGTGCTAATGGCTGAGTATGCAGAGCGAGTGCAGTCATTGATTTACGATTGAAACGCGTGCATCGTTGCGTTTACTGAAACGTTGATAACTGCAGTTACGGGGATTTTGTTGTCTCAAGGGTATTCAAAAATTAAAATATATTTACAGAAATTATATAATATAGGATATTATAAATAGTTACTATAGTTATGACATATAGGGGGAAGTCCCCCAGTGGCGGACACCTAAGGTTATTTATAAATAAAACAAAAAATAGTTTAAGAAATGTTTATTAAATTATGATTTATATAAGATGACAAAGTTAGAAATCAAATTAAATTATCAAAAATGCAACCTCTGCTCTAAAATAATTAATACTATCAATCAAACCTTGATAACAAAAAACGTAATTTTAAAAAGTGGCACCTAGTACCGGACGGCTATTTGCGCCATACCCCTAGCACTGGAAATTTCAAAATAACCAGCATATTTAGCCATTTTCACACTCTAGAATGTCTTCACATACTTCACGTATCCACCCACGACAGGATGAGCACTGGATCCAGTCTTCTAAGCAAATTACGAAAATTGTCTCGCTTTTTTTGGCATAACCTCATCAATAGCAGGTTGTAAGCTCTGTGGCGCCCAGGATCCGTTCTTTTTCTTGTCTTCCATTTTAATTATCTTCTTTCTTCTATAATCTAAAACAAATTAAGTAATTAGAATGAATGACGTAAATTCTCACAAGAAATATTCATATGTTTACTGTCCGGTGCTAAGGGACGACTTAGTGTCCGGCGCTAAGGGACAGACATTTTCGTTCATTAGGTGGTACCTACCAAAATTGTTCAAAAGATCTTATAATATTCTACCATTTTACGGATAACAATCAAATATTACTTTTATCTTTGAATACCACTCAAATGTAAATGCATAAATATACTAGAATTACTTACATTGATATTTAGCTGTCGCAGTGATTTCGCACCTAAACCAGCTAACGGTTGCTCCTGCCGTGGTCGTGTGCGTCACAGGTGAGGGGTGGCGCATGATCCTGTACCTGTGTGCCCCCCGCGCCCTTTTCACTTGTATTTTGAATCGAACAGATTTATACACGCTTAAATAGTACGAGTGTCCGGCGCTAGGTGCCGCCCGGCGTTACGGGACTTCCCCCTAGTGTCTATGTCGTATTGTATCTTTGCATGTAGATTACACTTAAAATTCTATGGAATAATAAACAGTTGTTTCAAAGATTTATGGAGTGTCAGATCATTTATCAGCGATTAACACTTAGGTCTGACTCATATGAAAAAAACCTATTTACATTACAACACAATACGTAACACACACACAATATAACTTCATAGCATTTAAAAAAGATGAGCTCATTACAATCCTAAACATCAGTTAGAATGATCGCATTTGAAAAAAGAATCCTACACAAAGCTATAGCTGTATTGTCAAAACGTTCTCGAGTTTCATTTGTTTCGTAACAATAATTTCAAATACTCTGTGCTTACAACATGAAAAGCCGTGGAAAACTACCCCGAAATAATTGTAGGTACATTTCGTCTAGTTTTTCCCAGGGTTTTAATCTCGCAAAATTTCAAGGCTCTTTTGAGGCAACGTCGCTCAAGTTCTTTGTATGTAATTTAATCAGCGTATTCATGTTGAAAGGGTATGTGACACAAATGAGGTAACTTTTCTTTGTTACCTGACCTTCACGTTCAATGCTGAGAGATCCTGTGTTTGTTCGCCGAAGGTTTTATCGTGTCGTGTAGGAAAATGTTTTCATTAGAGTGATTTAGGTTCGGAGTAATGTACCTAGTTTTTTGTTGCCACGGTCTCGGTATTGTGAGTTGAGAACATGAGCCTTTTAAGCGTACCTACCTAAGATTTATTTTAAGCTAAAATTTAAGTTTTTTTGTGGTTATTCTCTTAGTCTGTTTTTGATATAATCTACTCTTAATTTTTAAAGTTATACTAACCTACTCAATGACTACAAATGATAACTGCTAGTGAGACACGTAAAATAGTCGAGAGCGTCTTACCATTTTAAAACACCTGCGTAGACTAGTATTATCATTATCCATCCTTTATGGAAAAGTTATCTTTAGCTGCTGATCTTTCCAATTAGAACATAAACAGTCGGTACATACTTTGTTTCTTTTAAGAAGTAAACCCAATAAATATTCGGAAGCTTTCATCATTAATTCAACTCTAATGAATTGAAACTTTGCACAATCTTTTACTGGCATACCAGATGCTATCCATACAATGGCCACACATTTTATAAACACAAAATGAAGTAGAAAATCCAATTAGTAGTTCTCACTCGGTTTTCAATAGCGTGCTCGCGATGCAATACTGTATCGAGACACCGACAGAAGCTTTACAACGCACGTTAAATCTCAACTGGCGATAAAACTGTTATAAATCGATTCCGCCAGGTTAAAGAATTAAATGGATCGTAAAAATTAATAGGTGGGTGTCGTGCAGCGAATCGCCTGGGCGCAAGAGGAACAGCACTTTCCCACTTTATGAATTACTTGGGGACTTTATGACGCCTTTGTCAGACGAGGCGTTTTTTCGGCGTCACGTGTTGTCGACGGATGCGAAATTGGATTTTTTAGATAGAGAATGGGAGAAATATTGCGGGGCCGGATGGAAAGTATTAACTCGTTTTGTTTGTTTCAAGTTTTTGTTGCAATTACTGTGACGATAGTTCTATCTGAGTTTTGATAAAGTCGTTTTTTTCAGTCAGGTCGCTGCAACATGGTTGCGTGGGGCACATATTTTACCATCTCGATAGTTTCAAACTAAAGTTAAATTTTATTTTAGAAATAATTGCCAGCAGTAAAAAATATTGATATAAATAAATACACTGCTACAGGAAAGGTTCCCTAGCAAATACAACACGTAGGTAATTTTCATCACACTTAGCTAATCACAACCCCGCAATCACACTTAAATGCTAGCACAGCAAAACATACTCTATCACAAAGTACCAAGGTTGTTCTTTGAATGTTTGAGCGTTATGTATTAGTGACGTGGCCCAGTGCACCAGGTTCACATAAATAAAAGGAAAACACATCACATTCGACCTTTGTAGTGTGCACTCAACCGACGTCCCGTGGAGTTGTGCACGCCCCGCGGAGCAACTACTGAAACGGCGAATGAAATGTTTTAATATGCACAACGCAGGAAATTTCAAATTGCTATTTACGGCTGAATTTATTTCTGCGAGTGAGCAGTTTGGTAGCAGTATTTTTATGGAGCAATTTAGGAGTTTTCAATTTAGGTGGAAATGTTTTCAGTTATGGAAATATGTAGTCGACATCCGCTTGTATGCAATGGCACATAAAGCTTTTAACACCATTCATTTGAAAGCCAGTATTTTAACAGTACATCTCTCCATATCGGGTATAAACATCGATCGTCGACCACACACACGTCACTGCTATCTGAGTGGAAATCTTCGCTCTATAACAAGAAAGTGACGCTTTATATCAGTCTGTATGTAACCTTAATACCGAAGATGGTGTCCACGAAGGAAGGCGTATACAGTGGCATGGTGAGATGCCGCCGGCAGTACTATAAACTAAGCGCGACATGAACGCGATTTGTGCGCAGCGAATGGCCAAGCGGTCACGATGTGCACCTACAGGCTTGTGCTATAGAGCAAGCGACGCGATATTGATATACTCTCTTCTTTTGTCATTATTAGATAGTCTGCGACGTAAGTCGTGTTTCATATTCTATCAGACTTTTAAAAGTAAGAGTTTGAAATTCTGCTTCAATTAATAGTAAACAACGAATTGAAAGAAGTTTCTCTTGAAAAATAACATACTATTCTACACATGTTAGTTAAAAATATGTAGTTATTTCAAACATTTTGCTATGGAATTCGCATCGCACTGCGGGCTGTTAAAACATTTTCACATAGCTCGGTCACTGCTTTTCGCTCGCTTAGCTTGTGTTGTAAGACTGACCTGCATGTTAGTCCCTACATGGTTTCTGATCCCCATACGGTATGCTCCGTTTGATAATGTTGCAACCTGAGGTGGCTATGAAACGGTATATTGGTAATAAACTTTATATACGATTTTGTGAATACTGAGCGGTTTAGCATCAAATAGTATGGTGGTTTTAGGATTTAACGTGGATTCGGCGAAAATACCGACAGTCTTGTCTACTTTTTGCACTTAAAGACTCAGATTTTGCAATGCAAAAAAAAATGTCAATGAATATCTTTTTGATATTATATTAAAGATGTGATTAAAGCAAGGATAAATATGTACGTATTGTAAAAGTAGGTAAATGTAAATGAAAAGTATTTTTAAACTCAGAACAACATATTATGATCATTTATACTTAAACGGAGCATAGATTACAGTTATATCATAATGCTGATACCTACACTTTACGTACATAAATGGCCGCTGAAACAAGGTGGAAACTCACAATAGCCGACACATTATACATAATTCCACTAATCAATTTCGCTATTTCCGTACACAAGCGCTATAATTATATACTATCATTGACGTTTTCTGTAACTGCGTAATCTATTTCAACCCTAATGTGTGTTTACGACTGTGTTGTAAGAATAGTATCTTTAAGGTACATTTCAGTGCTCTGCAGCGGATCGCCGCAGCAGCGCACATTTTCGTACTCTGGCAGTACCACATCAGCCAGTCATGTTTGGCCGCTTGTGGCATTTAAGCGCTGCGGTAGGGCAAATGACTCTGAAATGAACCTTAATTCAAACTGAAATTCTTGTAGCTGGTGACGAAACGTCGTATAACACAGAGCCAAGAAGAATTTTAAACTAAGTCTACATTATTGAGTACCCTGCATCGCCACTCTGACCAGTCTCATGAGACCGCACTTTGTTCTTCTCGCTTCGCCACCTTTGCACCTCAAAATCTTATCGATCGAATCCATTACATATTAATATGTATTTTGAAGCTAAGCGGACTTTAAAAATAAACAAAAAGTTGCTATATGTCAACCTGTATGAGTTTTTTGAACACTTTTTTTATGAAGAGATGAAAAAGTCGTGTAGTTAATTCATAAACCTTTATTTTCAGTGATATAAAAAAATGCACTACTACATAACATCACAAAGTTATTCGTTCTCAAAGTAATTAAATAATTTAATTCCACCAAGCCAACGATAAAGCGATAAAGCTCTTAAGCATTTGGCATGCTCATGAAGTTTGCAACAATTCCAATCTCATTTTGAGCTTAAAACTATGTTTCTTGGCTCATGCGGGTTAGAATTTGCAGTCGACAAACAGTATCTATCAAAGTGGGAATTCTACTGTGGGTACGATAAAACAGGAACTACTTAGCCTTAGGTATAGTTAGGTTACTAGTCAAAAGGACTTGTGATGTGATACATCCTGCAAAAGATCTTCTAGATTTCCATCCGTCTTTTAGAAGAAAATATTGACGATAAAGACCTCATTAAACCGCTTCTAAATTACTTTAATTATTCGATTAATGCAAATGCGCCAAATGTTGTGACACATGTAGGAATTTTAATTTCGAAAAATTACTCTCAACCCTCATACGAATTACGCTATTTGTTTCACAACAGAGACCGATCTCACTGATACTGTCACTTAAAAATTCTCCCAAAACCTTGATTTGGGTCGTAATCAGCATTCAACAGTGACAACTTGTGGTTTAATTCTTGATCCGAGCCCTCTAAATAATTCCTTCGTTTATGTTTAAAGACGGGATTACGGCGGTAAAAAAGTAGAATCAGCCAAGCGTCGTTGGATGAGCCGCGTTTGAATAATTTACACCTAAAGACATCGAGATTACCATTCATTTACAACTTGCACTCAATGCACAACTCTGTTCTTTATTTCAAGAGCATTAAGAGCTACGTTTCCTTAATTTGGGAGTTCGGTAGCTGCAGATTTAAGTTTGTATTTTTATATCTTGGAATCTCCGACTGTCACAGAGCGTCTTCTTTATTCGTATCCACATTTCGATGTCAGTTTTTGTTGCTTCTGTGTTATGCCGTTTCGATTTAAGAGCTTTTTAATACTTGCCTTATTAGCTTGGCCTGGTTTGAATTAAATGAAATGGAGCTTGCGTTTAACGTCTTGACTGCTGTAAATTATAATTTGACAATCCTGATTGAAGATTGGATTGTGGGTGAGGTAGGTATGTGAATTGGCTTTTAAGAACGGCGTGATAAGCTTAATTTTATTTTTAATTTTTGACATCCTTTTAACATGTTTCTTTACACTTTCTTAATTTAAATGCAAAAAGGAGCTCAGTTACTTCGAGGTAATGGAGTCAAGTAATAATAACTAAAGATGAAGATGAAACGTTATAATCACAGTCAGATTTAAATGTCACATATATATTTTATAAAAAAATTGTATAACAAACATATAAAGTCAAAATCCAAAAGGAAATTACTTTGAGCGACTGTAATCCTACTCGTGTAAATGATAGCTAGAAAAATAAAATCACAAACAACGGAGGCGATAAAAAAAGCCGTAAACAACATTTAAATTAGCTATTAACCTCTTCTCAAACAATAGGCTCAACCAATATTCTTAACGACATTCCAGAACAGTGACTATCAATAAAAAAAACTGACAACCAGTCCAGTTTACCACGTAATTACCGAAGCAAATGCAATGATGCGGGCGTAAAATTTCATTACTGTCAAACTTGACACCGCACGTCAATCTGACGTATGATTGATGACGTGTTGAAACCTGTTTAGTTCTAAATGCGTGTTTGTTAAACATAGGATTTTTTTCCTCGATTATATCTGAGTTGAGCTCATTATGTTTTGATTGGCTCAGTTTTTCTGCTTAGGACTTGTTTTGATAGATAATGTTCGTCTGTTGTTTATGCAACTTTTTTAGAAGTAGTGGTGTCTGCAATTATTTTGTTTTTGTTGTTTGATCTACTTAATCAGCAGTCTTGTTGTATTTGATTATAGGTTTTTTACGTCTTGCACTGAGCAGGATCTTGGTATGCAAAAACCTCACCATACCATGGACTTTGAATCGAAATTATTTATGTATAGTTATTTTTGTTTGCATCGATGTAGGCTTAATTTTTTACTGTTAATATACTCTATCCTATTAAAACTATACCTTAAAGCCAAGGTTTAAATCTATTCTTAAAATAACAGCACCTAACCTATCACCTGGGTCTAGAAAGGCTAGCATAATCCTAACCAAACACACTAGCCTAAACTACCGAAACAGGCTAATCTTCGTACTTCTTCTCCCATAAATAACGTTCTAAAATAGCTGACATTTCAAACTTGTATAATTTATTACGTACCCTTCTTATCCTCACCTATGACCTCAAATAGATCTTTAGAAGTAAAATCCCTTAAATTATCTTTGTACTGCTAAATTTGCATATAAATGGGCAGTTACTTGAGTCGGTTAGTCTCTCCTAATGGCTGTTTGTATAATATACCGCAGTTCATAGCGCTCGTAATCTGAATTAAACGAATGATAATAGGATACATAATTATATGAAGCAGTTTGTTTATATTAAAGATGATGATACTTTTAGCTACTTCTATTCGGTGATATTCGACGGGGAAAGCCAGGTATCAGCGAAAAACTCAATGACATTTTTTCAATTAGGAGCCGAAGAAGACAAAAAAGTGCGATTAATTATTAAACCAAAGAGGCAATACCTCTATGTGCATAAAACATATGGACAAACTAATTATAAACATTATAGAGGTAAATGCTAAGTACTGTGTAGAAAAGCTATGACATCGACAACGTTCAAAGAAAATCTGAATGCAAACTACAAAAATGTTTGCATACATCCTTTTTTGAAATAGTTTATGAGTTTCAAAGAAGTCTTGCACAAAAATTACCCGACAATTTTGCTCTCTGCTCTATACCCGAGTTCGTAAACTCAATCTGTTTGATGCATTTTAAGAGTTGCAATACGCTTACTCCAGAGAAAAAGAAAGCACAACTTTGTACGTTTTTCATTGCAGAAATACCATTTCTGAACTAAGTTCACGTAATTTGCATGCCTGCAAACTTGTGAAGTTTAAAAATTGACGAAATTCTGTCCCACCTTTCAGAGGGTTCCGTATGTTTTGACACTGAATTTTTTGACAGTGTGTGTTTTTAACTGTCACCGCATTTGCTGATTTTCAACAATAGGTATTGAACTTTTAGAAGTTATTGATTCTCGGTGACAAGAAACTGCCGAACTGAAAGTGAAATCTTTCTGTTACTCAAGTTATGGAGTGCGTTGTCTTCTTTCCAATATAATAGGGAACTATTTATAGGTACTGAGATATTATTTTTATCGTTACATACTGTGGCATAAACAACAGTTCATTCTAAATTGTGGAGCTGGTTTAAAATATTTTTATTCTGCTTTTTCATTGAAGGAACCCAAAAAACAATCTGCAGTCGCCGTCTCACATTTTCAGGCATCAAATGTGCAGCACACACATTCATCTTGCTTTTCTGCGAGATTTGAACCGTTACCCAAGTGTTTCAACAAGTCTCTTTCATAAATCACATATTTAGGGACTGTATGAAAAATTCTGTACATTGAAAACTGCGGTTTGATAGTGTGTCAAGCTGTATTTAGTTACTAAAAGACTCTGGGATATTAATTTTAGTGAAAGCCTGTTAGCCTTTGAAACATTAATTTAAATTTAAATGTATAGAGTAACGTCCAACGAAAACATCTTCTTCGTAAATTTTAGACACTTCCTCGTGATGATATTTCGTCACGCTTCCTATGCAAAAATTAAATAAACCCAAGACTGTCAAAACACTATGAAAATTATTGTCCCCAATAAAAACACGCATGATTAAATCCAGTCCTTTCACATTATGCCGTCATTTGCCATTATATTTGTTCGCTCGCTCGCGCACTGCAACAGTGACTAAAAATGCATGAATGCGCTGTTTTGCACGAAACCCCTCGGGACTGGAATATTTAAACAGTGAAGGTTCGTTTAGGACCATGATTTATTTGTTCCGGATCAAATCAACGTGTGGTTTCACGTTATGTGTTTAGACTGTGGACTATGTAATAAATGCTGGTTGGATTGTGTGTTTGCTTTTGTTAAGCTGTGTCTGTTTGCGTTTGTTTCGGTCTGTTGTAGAGTGGAAAGGAACATGACAGATAAAAATTGATATAGTAAACCGTCCATACCAAAACTGCTGGAATACATAGTTAAAGCTTAGCTGATTTAGTCTTATAATGACTAACTGACTAAATGATGAAGACACTACACATACGAGAAAAAATAATTTCTGGAACACTCTTAAACATGACATATTTCCTGACACACGTCCTTGAAGCATATGGCTTTCCAAAATGTGGACCATGTGAACCTACTGACCAATCAATCAATCCGTTTTCTGAAGGATACGTTACAGAAACGTTCTATAGCATGTTCTACTCCAACTGATCGGCGATCTATCAAATAATCCATTGAACACCAGTTATGAGATTTTCTCATACTCCAGCTCTAGTGATCGATATGCCTTCCTAAAAAGATACAAACTTGTCCCAAATTTTGATATGAAACATTGTTCCGTATTCCATCACCAATTGGGCAGCTAAAATGTCTCATTCGTAATTATTTCGAGAGAGCAAAAGAGTACTTATATGAATACTTAGATGAAAGATTTTTTTACATCATTTCAGCAAGTACATTATTTTTCGAATTTATATAAAGAGATAAAGGTGCAAACTTATAATAAAATTGATCTGTTTAATTAATTAATTAAAATAATACGAATAACCGATTCAACTGAAACTTGCTTTAAAATAAATGATGATTAGAGAAGACATTTGCATTGCTGACAAAAATTTAGATCTCGCTTTTATCTTAAATCTGTCAAAACTTCATTTTACGCGAACATAAGCAATATTTTTATTATCCGTCGTAAAAGTCTTAAATTGCTTCCAAAATTTTGCTTAGGTATTTCATATTTTAACGTAGCGTTTCGGTGAAAAGCGCAGTTTTAGCGCTGATGCCACGTCACGGCACGTCCATCAATAACGACTTGGCTCTCATATTGGACGGAAAATTCAATAAAATTTCGTCAGTCGATTCTTTAGTTTGTGACCAGAAGTCGGCTTCATTTGTTGCAGCCTGGACTTTGAATGGGCGTAGCACGTGCTCGTAATGGCATTATAAGTCAGCTTTTGTACTGGCAAAAAAAAAAAATTGAATAAAAATGCTGATAGGTATAGTTTTAAAGGAATTTATTATGCTTGATTAGTTATTGAAACTTGCAGTGAAGTACCCCAAATACAATTGAAATAAGGAAAGGAGGATAATGATATACATAGGTTGATTACTTATTGAAGCAAGTGAATGTTATATCTACTTTGATGAATATGGGAGATTGTTTATCTCCCGTGATGGGTAAAATAACTCTATTAAATTGTGAAAGGAGAAAAATATTCACTACCATTTTTTACCTTAACGATTTTGTTGATTAAACCCTCAATACTGCAACTTTAAAATACTGTGTGCCACTTATATTTTCGTAGTCATAAATAACAACATTTTCACATTAAGCCGTTGGAAAAGGACAATTTATTAACTTCGTAACTAAATAAATCAACACGTATTCATAAAACCCTCATACATAAATCCCAATAAATGTGCGAGTTTAAAACAAATTTTCACGGCGTAGTAAAAATTCAATCGAGCGTACAAACCATAATTCAATACCGCGAACTTTAAAAGTCACTCCAACATCACAAAGAAATCTTCAGGCTAAAAATTCTGGAAGCCCTTGAAAGGAATGCAGCCCAACTCGAGCGAGGGTACATCTTACAAATAGGGAGGGGGACTCCGTATTGTGCAGAACCTTCAAAACCAGACATCCTAATCGACCCTTTTGAAATTTCCAACTAACGGGAAACTCGTATTTCCATAACAATAAAAATGTGATCCAAACATCTAGAAATGCCTGTGCGATATTCACGGATCATAAAATCGCACTCGCTCTTTGAATACAACACGACTGATTTAATTTGACCCCTGTAATCCCGCTGCTGGCGTTACCGTGCCATCAATTAGGGGTTCGGAAGACGTGTCATTATATTTTGGTTTTCATATGCGAAAGTGGTGGTTGTCGCTTATGTTTGGACGATGCCATTTTATGGGCCTGACGGCAGCTTTATTCAATTTAGTGGAATCGTGTGTGAGAGTAGTGCTTACTCAATATTATTCGTTAATTTAAACTTAATCGTTTTTATTTAAAGCATCTGTTGAATGGCTTTTTCAGTACATATTTGGTTAAATTGCTTTCACCAGTACCAATGAAAGTAAAGCAAGGAAACTTGGTATATTAAAAAAATCCTTTCAGTGCAAGAATTGCAAGTAAAAAGCCTTAAGCAATCTTAGTGTATTAGTGGGGATTGTGAATATTTGTGATAAAGGCAATATATATTAAAATGGCATTTAGCAGTAATTCAAAAGAAAAAATATATAAACAAATGTAATGAGGAAGTAAACACCAACATCACAATACTAAGTCTACCTCAAACAAAACATACACATTCGTACACATTCGCAGGTTTATTTCAACCCTAGAGAGTAATCCACTATGACTATCGGCCCATTTGGGACCAATTAGTTTCCTAGTTATGAACTTTTCATCTGTCAGATTTATACACCCCCGGAATTGGGAATTGCTTCCTCAAATATTTACGGCATTTAAAACTACCTGAGCTAGGTCACTGTCCTTTGTAGGATGATTTTGATTACAGTATTCCTGTGTGAATATGGTTGGAGAAAACACGCAGTAATAGAACAAAGTTGAAAAGGTTGATTATATAATGTTTAGAAATGGTTTAAAATAAATGTGTCCTCCCATTTTTACAAACAATTGGTAAAGTCACATCTTAATCTTAGCAATCAAAATTTGTTAGTTTAGTTAGTATTTTTATTTATTTGTCAGCATGTAGTACAACTTAGAGATTTCTTGCTTTTATAAACTGAATGGACTCGATAATGAATAATAAGAATACACTTTAAACTTAAAAGTAAATCTTACACAAAACTGACACGAAAAATGACGTCCAAACACAATTTGTAATGATTCGAAAAAAATTGACAAGCCAACACGTAGTATAAAATAAAATTCAGTACGCAACTGGGTCAGTATGGCATGAGATCCCCTGTCAAATTAACGCTTGCCTCTGTCTCAGCGTGACAAACGACATGGGCATAATAAAAACTTGCTCATAAATGCTTCCAGTCGAAAATACAGCTATATTCACTGACATTTACAGGGCTACAGGGACACAATGAAAATTATAAGAGGAAATTAAAAATTATTTACACGGAAGCGAAACACAATGGCTCCAAATTGCTGGAGTTGTCAAACGACTGTCATATTATTGTTTCTGTATTTTATTTCGGAGTATTTAAAAGGCTTTTGGTTGTGGAACAGGATTTATACTTTGTCATGCTTCGTGTTTCAAAGGAATAAACGCTCGAAAACTTAAAAACACGAATAAAATAGTGGAAATAATAAAAAGAGTATCAACAAAATAATGTTATCGCGTAGAACAATGTAGTTCATGAAAACATACATTTCCACTAAATAGCTGAAATAAAACTAAAAAAACCATGTAACCAATTTTCCCAGAAAGCAATTTGAGCTAAACCTCTTAGAAAAATAAACAGTATTAATCTCAGTTCCCTTATAAGTTGGGCGGTCCACTACATCAAACTTAAGAGTATTAAATGTAAAAAGAGCCAGTAGTTCCAATGTTGGCTTCCTGCCAGAAACTGCCTTGATTCCTTCGACCAAAACGCCATAAGACCAATGAGGTAAATTCGATTTCTTCTTCGTAATAAAGTTTGCGGTATAGGCAAAGTTTGTAGGCATACGTTTCAGTAATGAAACTTTTCTAACTTTCGATATATTCGATGATGTTTGGTTATTTGTTATGAATGTGTTTTGAACGTTTTTCCTGTTTATCTGATTTTGTGTTAATGCTTGTTTATTGCAACATTTTTACTAAATATAGCTTTGTTATATTTGATGAAAACTTTAAAGCGTAGAATCTCGCTAAAAAATTCGGATGAATATGTTTTTGGACAAAAGCTTAAAGTTCACTGAACATTTAAGTATGTATTGTAATGGATGAAGCTACATTCATACTTAAATATTGTATCTCCCTACAGAGTAAATGCACGAGTAATCCATAAATTAAAAAGTCACATTTATTTGTGAATTCTTTAAGCACCTTCGAACACATTTCTGAAACACTTGATTTTCGTGAGTGCTAGCAAATTTTGTATTCAGTTTCCATCGGCTAGCGTCGGGGAATTTAAAAATATCCTTTAACTTTTATGTGGTTCGTGAAGAAATAGAAATTCCTTGCTATTTGCAATTTTCGTCAGGGACATTTTAAAGGTATTAAGTTGGTTTACAAAACTTACCTACTAAAGAAAGAAGGCTAATTTCATTAGCTACTTAGTATTCTTTGTTAGGTTGCCTAGGGTAATTAATAACTACATTACGTTTGTTAAAAAGAGTTAGTAGAAATCGGTCACTGGGTTAGTTTTTTTGAGCGTTATCTTTCTGCAGAGCACTATACGAAAAAGAAAAGAATTTTCACTAAGTCTTGATCAGCATAAATGGATTTCCTTATACAGAACTCTATTTATGGTAAGTTATACCTTCCGATAATTTTATGAATAGATTACAAAATTAAATTGAAGTACACAAAAAGGCTAGGCAGATGATGATGATGAAGCTCGCGACATTATGAAACTGGCACAGAATATACGCTAAATAAGGTCATGTCTATAAAGGATTCTTATTAAAATACCTCGGAATATCATTACCTTCCAAAAAGACGAATAAGTGATATCGTCCAAAGAAATCGCGAGTATCAAGAGTAGCAACAAAAAATAATGTCTCTCCAAATTGAATCATTTGTAATATTCATTCTTTTTTATTCTCGCTTCTGTGGGCGCTTTACAAAGGCGTGATCAAAACAACGATGCTCTTTCGATGGAAACGGTATAGAACGTTAAAATTTAGATACAAAACTATAGTAAAAGGTGTTGTTTTTTTGCGTTGAGGATATTAACAAAAATGGTCCAAATTATTTTTAAACATGTTTTAACAACTGAAACCTATTTTTTTTTGTATATGAAATAAGTCGACATCGCAGTATGAACTAACTCTCTCTGGGATAAAACACTTATCGTAAAAAAGCTGATGATACACTACCTCACTTTAACGAAGCACTTAGGCACACGTTAAGTTTGAAATACTAGCGGAATACTCATTTATTTTTGACGTACAAATCTCATGTTCCTTAGGAGATTTTTTTTTCTAGAAGGGCGAAATTAATTTCTACGATATTATTGAAAGCAGGGAAAGGGCTCGGGAGATGGAATATTATTGACAGCATGGATAGGCATAGTCCATATATATAAAAATGAAACCCGCTTTCCGTTGTCACGACATAACATGAAAACGGCTTGACCGATTTGGCTGAAAATTAGAGGGGAGGTTACTTAGACCCGGGAGAAGATTTTAGGTTTTTGTCACCATCTGGCTACGGGACACGGGTGAAACCGCGGGCGAAAGCTAGTATAAAATATATTATACCAGCTATGAATTTCCTTAAATAAGTATCTTCTAGTTACTCTCTATCTCTGTGTAAAACCAAGCATTGCTCCTTTATGGGAGTCGTTTCGATAATCAACTGTCTTCAGAAATCCCTGACGTCACAGCGCTAGCCGACGAGAAATAATCCATTTCTTAGTATCTTTTTATTAATGATTCAGTCTGATACGCTTTTTATTTAAACAATAGGAGACATGTTTTCTGAAAACGTGATTGAGATTTTTCTGAAATATTCGGGAGGTTTTGTCCGAATCTTTTCGTCGTTGTATGTAATATACGGATCCAACCATTTAGACCTTAATAAATAACTTAATTGTTTTCATGACCTGAATACGTATTTTACATTTTATTTTAAAAAGACGATCGAAAAACCATTACCTATATATTTTATGTATCAAATAAATGTTTAAAGTCACAAATCCAGTTTTAAAACTCCACTTTCCAGTTCAAACTCGCTAAAAAAGCACGAACAAAATCTGATTTCTTGCTCTTGTCTCGACTTAGGGGGAAATAAAACTGTCGTTTCATAGTAAAACGGGGTCGGTCGTGTTACTGTACCCGGTGGTATGCGGGGTTCTAGCTGACCTCCCCCTTTTGTGGAGGAAACGTTCCCCGAGTGGCGTCACGCGCGATTCCGAGGCGCACAAATCACGCTAGACGTGCACGCGACCAGTTCCTACTACGAACATTAAAAAAATCAATTAAAACCGTTTTAGAATACACTGCGATCCATACATTGAAGGTTTTGTTTGCATACTACATTTGGGAGTTGAAGCAACTGCGTAATGGACGTCAATTGTTTCGTCGTCAAAACAACCGTTCGCTCACGCGTAAAGGTCGGGCACAAAGCCCAGAGCGATATGTCAATAGCTCTGTTTATTTTCCAGTAAACGCCTCCTTTTTCTAATAAAAAAATTCCATTGAAATAATAACTTAGCTGTCGCGGACACAATAGATGGCACGCCACATTCTTTGTCAGGCAGACAGTACAAAACACTATGCAAATGTTACTAGTACGGCTTTAAGCTTTTTTGTACCTTCACTTCCACTTTTGTGGGTGATTGTACCTAGTTTTGATATTTTAACGACGACATTAGTTTTGGTGGTTGATTTTTAATGCGGTACATAGCGTGACTGGTACAGATTAATGGATAAATGCTAAAGATATAGGACAGTCAGATTATAATTATTAATTGTATCGCGTTATCTGAATGAAAGCCTAGATTAGGCTTTGTAGGAAGAATTATTTATCGGTAGAAATTGTCATAGAATAAATGATTGCTTTCAGGGAGTTTATTTATCGTCAGTTCTGCCCTTAATTTCATAGTCTTTGAATATATTGAATTGGTTTTACTAGATGGGTAACTGATAACACTGATGTTTAATTAATTACCTACCTATCTGATTAAAATATTAATTACATGCTACGGCTAATTTAGGTCAAATAGTTTTCATGCATAACTGCGGATATTGAAACAAAAAGTGATTTAAAAATGAATTTATACAATAAACTCAATGCTAACAACGTGCATTAAATAAAACTACTTATTAAAAATCTAATTAAGGCGCTTTGCACATGGAGCAATTATATATTTCGGCAAAATGGCAACTAGCTTTTTACTTATTATAAAATGGGGTGTACGCAGAGATAGACACCTTTAAAAGAGTTGATACCTAGTTGCCTCCACTAATGTTACTGCGTATCCCAAGCGCCTAAAGAGTAACGTTTTAAAACTGACCCAAATTCACACTCACCAATGCAAAAAAAATCACACATAATTCTATTGATTTTCTTACTGTTAATAACAGTAGAATAACGCATTCCGCCCACTGTCACAGTGAAGGCGGGTGGCAATTTAAAACAATAACCGCGCTTTCATTTCTAACCGATAGTTTATGCTTTGCCATCACGCGACCGAAGGCCTGAATGAACCTCTGAATAAATTAAACGAAATTAGAACATTTAAAAGCGGAACCGAGTACTTGATTTTATAAATACAATGGGTGTTTATTGTGGTTACACTCGCATTTTGAACGTCGGAGAAAAGTTACGTGAAGACAAAATTTTAATTTATTTGAATAGACCGCAGTAAAGTGAATAACGCTCAATAAAAAAACTCAACATACCTACTACTATAACTTATAATAATATATATAAAAAAAATAAAGTTAGCTGTACCAAATGAAAATGTGAACTAACTAAGTATGACATGGACATATGTAGGTACTCCAAGAAATAACTTCGAATATTTCCCAGGCGACTTAAAACCAAACCAACGGGAAAATTACTTCACGCGTTCTTGATTTTGTCTTTTATTAATTTCACTATCAAACATCACGTTTAAAACAATAAAATGGATAAAGTAGCGTCCGTTTAACCTTCAATAAAAATATCATAAACAAAATGTTATTGTTTTGGTTCCGGTAAGGTTCCTAACAAAAATGCTCCCCCTGAATTTTATTATAATATTCCGAATTTGTTCACCACTTATCTGAACAGCCATCTTGTCATTACAAAACGTAATATGACGTCATAAACTTACAAGAAAGCAGTAGTAAGTAAGAAGTTTACGCGCTTCTCGTAAACTTAGGGCTATCATCGACCTAAAGTTCGAAGGGCTTTAAAGATTAAAGACATTAAATTTTTATGAAGACCCCTGTCAGTGAAGCGGCAATACTAGCGATAAGGAACCCTGACTCAGTACTTTAGTTATACTTTCTCAGATACACCGTATCTGCACGAACTTCCCAAACTGAAATTTGTTAAAGAAAAGTGTTATTTATTATCTTTGTGATAAGGTTTACGAGTTTGTGCACCTTTGCGAGCGCTGTAATGTCACCGTAAACAGAATTGCTTTTACGAAAAGTGAATTCAAAAGCCGGCTTGTATTTTTTTTTAGGATTATACCTACCTATTGGGTAGGTACTGTTTATGTGGGTGAAGCTTCATTGCGGTACAGGTAACAAGTATTAGTTTTAACATTTTATTACGAACGTAGCATATTTCTGGGGGAAAGGTATTATGAGTGTGATTGGTAAACTCTGAACAAATCTCATAGAACGGCGTAAAGAGCTTTTTATGGAAAAACATTTTTGAAATATGAAATAAATAAAATATTAACTGGAATCTGTCCGATTTATCTGCCATATATAAAAAAAAACAACCAACATTGTCTGATCTATGGTACATTAGATAATATCAGGGATCAGGCAAAAATATAATTTAGTGGTCGTCGATAAAAATGATTTATTTACAGCATCAAAACGTTTTTCGTTGCAAAATTTTAATTCAAATTTTACCTCTAAAACATTATCAAAAATAAGTAACTCTTAACTTGAACTAAAATTTTCAGAATCAGAATTAATTTCACCGTGGCATTTCAAAGAAAATAGTTTCGAGCAAGCAAGGAAATTCCGGAACGTGTACCGTAAATAAGTACACAAAACACAGTTGTTAGTGACTGTACTGTGTCTGAATACTTCGTAGATTTCCTTCGTGGTACTCAAATAAACTTTTCCACGAAATAACGCGGGCATTTCGAAAGTGCTAGACGCAAAATAAAATTAATGCATTTGTATAGAACTCGGTGCAAATGACTATCTATCCTACAATTGCTTTAAAATTCTCGCCGAGAGGACAGTCAGTCTATTCACAAAGCTTTTGGGTTCGTACGGAGACAAGCTTGGAATATACAAAGGATGTTGGTAAAAGAATTATTCCTCTATTTTTGTGAGACCTCGTTACAGAGACCTGATTATGCGGGCTACCGACACGGTATGGTATTAAACATCTTTTGTAAGTAGTTTCTCAGTATGGGTCACTGGATTTCAGTAGTAACGTAACTATGTCAAGAATCCTACAGTTCAGATTGCTGTTCCGAGATTCTATTTTCGGGCACACTTTATGTCAACGAAAATATTTTTTTGTAGATCTGTGGTAGAAGTGTGCAAATGCTCTGATTTGAGGTGGAAATGTGAGGTGTGATTAAAAATAGGTTATTCATCATCATCATCATCATCAGCCTATCGCAGTCCACTGCTGGACATAGGCCTCTCCAAGTGCAAAATAGGTTATTGCTTTTCTGCAATTATTCATTAGGTACTCTGTGGCGTACTAGTGTGAATTGATTAACGTCCATTCCCAATATTCTATCTATCTGTTGTTTTGCTTACTAGAGATAGAAAATGTTTTTTTTTTAAAGTTCAGTCACAAAAGTGATCTGAACTTCAAGATATATTGTAGCTAGTCATTGGTACTTATCTATGCTAAATTGAACGTATGGCTAGACCAAGTTTGGAACTTCCATCAGCTAATGCAAGTTCCGAGCGAAGGGAAGTCCGAAACAGTGTTTTGTACCCTCAGTCCACGACAGATACGCAAGTGTTTGCTGTGTGACCTTAGAATAAAGGAAAAAGGCAAAAGGTCCAGTCAAAATAATCTAAAAGTTTTGCAATTTAAAAATATTGGGATATTGCTACCACACTACAGACTGCTCCAATGAATGAACGGGTATTTACGGGTGCTTTTACAAAAGTAAAAAATGTTAAGGTCCACCGAATATAGAGGACTTTGAACTTCTATTAAAAATGCTACCTAAGAAATTACCTATTGGACTGCGGGATTGTGCGAAAGAGTTACCGCGGCTCTGGTACATAAAAGGCCTACGACGGAACACGACGGTTTTTAGTCAGTAAGAGTCTGACACTCCCTCACCACTCCTAACCCACAGCGGGAGGGGTTTTTTGATGATTTTTGACGTCGTAAAAAAAGTTACCTGTTGCAGAGTATAACATGAGAAGCTTTCGATACTCAACAACTTCCCAGTCCCAAGTGTCATATGTGATACTCACCGATTGTTTAACTATTGTATCTGCTTCGTGTGGAGTGTATTAAACTTCTCATAGGAAAGTACACTAGTATTAAACCATACTCGAATTCCTCAAATTCCGAAGTCTAGATTTTTTTCCCTAGACAAGCAAACCTTATTTTTGATTGTTAGGAATGAACCTTCTGAATACAAATACCTAGTGACGAGGCTAACAATACACTTGTCGGGAACGCTGGCCGGCGGAGCAGACTCCTTATTACGGCGCTCCTTTGTACCAATCTCGTGTGTGTCGTTTGTAGAAAAACCTAATTTTTATTGTATTTTATTCCGCTGAAATGAATAATGTCTTGTTAAATATACGTACTGCTTGTACAGTGTTATTACGGTGTTATTATTAGGGTTGTATTATTCCCGTTATATTTTTATAAGAATGCACTTTTTTGTCTTCATTAGTTTAGTTTCCTTTTATTCGAGTAGCTTTCTTAGTATATCGGTTATACGATACGATTAACAATGTTATTTAAAAATAATATTTTTTTTACAAACCTAACGCCGAATTTTATCAATCTCTGTATTGGAAGCTTTATCAATCTTGGTATTGTGGGGTCCTAAAGGTTCAGGGTACGAGTGAACCCACTTGGAACTTCTAGTAATCCCAGTTGTTTACAGAAGAGGATTTAATGTTATAGCTACTTATTTCGTTTTCTCCCAATGGAGTAGACTCTAATAAGCCCCAGTATCTATTGGTGTTAGTATTAAACAGATTCTAGGAGTCCAGTCAACAGGTTAATTAGATTTTCTGGGAATCTGTTGGCAATATTTTCCTAACAAAGGCGTCTAATTCAGTGTGACGTTTGATTACTGGTAGCTCTAGATGATATCTGCTATTTGTTATATAACCTCTAGCTCCTGCCCGCGGATTCACTCGCATCCCGAGGAAACTACCCCGCAACCAAATGGAGATAAAAAGTGCAACCAAAGTAGGTAAAAATATATATTTATATATATAAAAAATATATATTTCAACTTTAAAATAAACGTAATTTACGTTATTTTTACAACAGTTAGCTACAAATTGAAAACCCAGATTATCTCCACATCCAACAAACATCAAATTAATTCTTATTGCCTAAAGTATCCCGGTCAATAACTGAATGGAAACTGGGTCGTATGTTCAATCGGTTCACTTTCAAATTCGTATTGGACATGTTTTCATTCTGTCCGTCGGTCCGTGCACACTGTAGTTCTATCAATTACTTTGATCATATCGTATTGCACAATCGATGCAGTGTATAGGCGTTTTTGGGAATTGCTCGAATCTGTCGCAGTTTAGGGTATCACTGTCCGTCAATGTTGAAAACAAAATTCGTTTAAAAATGTTGTCATGAAAATATTTGGGTGCTAAAATTGCTGTTTGTTTTTTGTAGATGAACTATGTGTACCTATGCATAGTTTGTAAAAATCACAAGAACTCCGACACAAAGCAAAGATTGGAAGCTAATGAGCAAAAAAGTAATGAACTTGACCATAACGACATATGAACCTTTTTAACATCACATTCTGCCCCAACGATTTACACAAAGCAAATGATCGGCACCTACTATTAATATGCAAGGCCACGGTTCTCATCAGTGTAAATCGGCCTTATCGATAAGCTTAATAAGCGTGCGGTAGGCAAAGTCAAAGAGCCTGCCTGGATATAGCCTCTGATGTATGCCAGCCTTAATCAATGGACAGATAACGTCGGCCGGGAGATTGAAAAATTCAAGTTATTATAAGGCGGTAAATGGCAATACGGATAAATACTGCAATTGGACCTTCGTGGAGTATTAATTTAAGTTTTATAGGTATAATTTTATTAAGCAGCAAATTATGTTTTAATAAGGTTACGGTGCTTAATGATGTTTAATATAGCTCGTTTATTACTTGACTCTTTGAGGTCGGATGAAGTAGCTAAGTAATATAAGATGAGTCATTTAATTGTATCCGCTGACATTATTATAGGCACAAATATTTATGCAGAAAACGAACCTTGGTCTGTGTTTACATTTACAAAATGATTAGCAAAACGGGTTGTACGAAAAATATAAGACGAAAAAAACTTGATACAAAAAGTATAGGTACCTCAAAAATGCACCGTTAAAATGCAGTCTTAATTAAGAGCATTTTATTCATTAGTCGTAAGTTGAAGCGAGATACGACACAACTTATGGTCTTTATAAGCGGTTTATAGAGATCTTTAGTGATACCACAGATTTATTAACTTAAACAGAAACGGTATTGAATGAAATAATTAAGATATTGCATCGAATTATAATGAAAAATGAAGATGAGATAATCTTGTAAGATGGTCCGTGGATTTCTTGGTAACTTTTTTATTTACACAAAATAGCTGTAGGTGTTTACATGACTAACCATAAAATTGTGTAGTAATAATTTAGGTAATTATATTTGAATAGGTATTAATCTATATTGCCACTGGTATGTCTTCTATACGCTGCGACGACTCCAAATAAGGAATTATATGCAATGGTGAGACATGTTTATTGCTAAACGGCAGTTCCTTAAGAATATCAAACTATTGTTTCTAAAGGTATACGTACGTATTTACATGATGGTAAGGTTAGGGAAAACCCAAATCTGCATTAACATCTTCTAAATTAGCTCAATCAGTTACAAACTGCAACAAACAACCAACGAGGTTCAAAAACATATCAAAAAGAGTCCAACAGAATGTAAAAACAAAATTCAAAACACTTTAACTTAATTATAACGAGCCCAAAAGAAGTCCGTAACACGCATTCGTACACACCCGCGGCCATCTTAATTGCTATGAATAACTTCACTCAGTTTATCGATCTCAAACATTTCAATATTGATGTTTTAATTAAAACCCTGATGGTCCTTTCGCGTTGGTCCTTTTTTCCGCGAACGACTTGTAAAAATAAGTGTTCTTTTTATGAGTAGAACTGGATTGAAGTAGTTTTTTTTTATTAATTAAATAATGAGACTTGTGTTTTTAAAAGGGTAATTGCATTATCGAATATCAATTATTAAGTTCTAATCCTATTTACTGTTCAAAAAAAAGCAAAAAGCAAGCTCGCATCATGAATGATTCAGTGAGCATAGCACGAATAGATATGTCCTTTTAATAATATGACTAAAATCAGTCACTGACATTACCAGCCAGCCTTCCGATTCCGAATTAAATTTTTTTAATAATGTATGGATTTTCGTTGAATAAACATAGCTTTAATACACTTATACGGCCTCCTTTTAGTTTTGTTTAGCTTACGACACGTTCCAGCCAACTCTAATGAATTGTATGGGAAGATTAATAGCATACACGTTTTTTCTTTCCTCTTTCGCAGGTCTGGAATCAAATAGTATAAAACGAAAATGTCTCGAATATTGAAATACTGTTTCGTCGTGCGAAAGTAATTTGATATCCTGCTTCTACTGCTAGCAGTAATTATGGTGAAACGTGCACGAATATTTTGTAATTTTGTGCAGATATGCAAGACTCAGAAAAGGATAGACACTATGCATATTGTTCATATGTTGCATTATTTATGTTATATTAAAATCTTGTAGTGGCGTATAAACCATCAGTGTATTACTATATTTTTAGAAAATAAGGCACTATGAGTATTTCAAAGGGCTATTTTTGACCTCTTAAACTATGTAATTAATTCACTAGAACAACGATATACATTATGCGGAAATATTGTTATTTGGAATTTCATTAAAACTTCGACAAGCGTAATGAGTTTAACAAATTCTGCACTAATTAAATTAAATACTCAATTTTTGATGGAGATTATTATTTTGTCAATATTCCACTGTTATATTTTTATCACAAAAAAGTTTGTTCCCGATTTTCGCTGTAATAGCTAATCTATGGTAGGTAATAGATTAGAGTTGAACTTAATACACACTACTTTCCTAGAGACGCAGGTAAAACGACGGGTTAAACCAGTAATGTTTATTTAAAAAAAAGATTTTATTTTTAATACAGAAGTTACCACATATAAAATGTATAACCGTAAACCCCCAGACACATTCACATCGATGCCTATAGAGCGTACAGTCGTAAGACTTGAGGGAAGTCGTTGGAGCGAGAGGTCTTAATTAAAGACATCATATCCAGACGGTCGCAGATGGCACTGGACAACCTACTGAACTGTCTGTTCGACGCACTAGGTGTGATAGTTGCTGCGTTTTATCGGCCCTATATTAACAAATAGATGTTCTTCTTGAAGAACTTTTTTCCATACACTAGTAAAAACATTTTGTGATCAGTGAATTTAAGAACTAGGTAGTTACAAATAACCAAACTCCCCTTTACTATATTAGTTTTGATTACATAAGAAGATCTTAGCTTAGATGAAAAAATGGTCAAGGATCACTACTTGGCTCTTTGACTACTATCGCTGTATTGTTATTCTTTTTTCTTTTATTCTTCTATCTTACTTTACTTTATTGACTATTATTTTTTATTCTTTCTTTTTTTTTATATATATCTTTGGTATTTGTCAATTATATATAATCTATATGTATGTACACCCCAAACTGCCCGTTTTTCACTGTATCCTACAGATAAACTCCATCCAAAGGTTGTCTGGAAGAAATTGCTATTTAGCAATAAGACCGCCGATTGTACTGTGTTTTTGTATGTTGTGATGTCCTGTGTTGTGTCTTGGTGTACAATAAAGAATAATCTATCTATCTATCTATCTAGATATAAGCCATAGTGATTATATAATATTTATAAAACAGATAAGTACCGACTTTTTGCCAGTCTTGTTAATATTTTAGCAAAATTATCCTTTAATACGGCATGTATCAGTTCTCAGTTCTTTGAGTGGTGTTGTGTCACACTATTTTACAATTTGGATAGATAAGTAGCCTCAAAACAGTAAATAAACGCCACATCCATAAACACCAGTGTGCTCAAACCGTATCCATTACATTCCGTTAACTACATACATCTATAGTTCGCAAGTTAGACTAGTAGTCCAAGTCGTAGTTTGAATACTTGGACTATGACCTTTGACTGTTTCGCTACGCCTTGGCACATTCTTCATCGTCGACTGTACAATTCATATGAGAATTGGCGAACTCAGTTACTGGAAGCTTGAATAAGTGGGGAAAGTTTGAGCTGCCGTAAGTAAATGAAAATTCAGTAATATGATGTGTCAGATCACCTTCTGACGTTAGTGTTCCATTAATATTTATGATACAAATTCAATTGTGTATGTAATCAGATCATCGTCATCATATCACTACACCAACCAATTGCCGTTACAAATAGAGTGCTATCCCGAGATAAGCAGAATCTATACTTCTTTAAATCTTAATTCATTGAATTATCGAAAACTAACTTGTCAATTTGTAAAGTCAATGGCAGTAAAGTCTCAGAAAACGTGAAAATAAGATGCCATATTTCGAAGCGACAGTTGCATTTTTGTTCTAATTTCTTTACGCCCGTGCGATGTCTGAAGTTCGCTGTAAATTTTTCACCTCCGAACACAATATCAAAGAGGCGGGCAAAGCAATCTCAGTGAGTAGTCTTACGATGGGCATTCCCTTGTGTGCAATGCAGTTGCAAAGTCAAAGCGCCGATAGCAATATTTCACGGCAATTTTTCAATATCATCAAATCGAGGAACAACGGAATGGAAAAGCGCATTACGACGGCCCAATCATTTTCCTCATTTCAAACGCTATTTATCAAGTTGAAATCGTAAGATCTTTTAGGGCTACCAATTATTTTGTGGGGTAATTTTTTATATTGTTTCCAATGTTGTTTTATCGTAAAGAAAAAGCTTTAGGAAACGTTGCAGAAAAAAGGCTTAAAGATTCATAACGCTATTAATAACTAAATGAATACAATACGTGGACTTCTTAACTGACTAGCATAATGAAAAATGATTGAGTTATACAGGCCCTCAAGGCACCAATTCACAAACGTTGGTCCAAACATTTTCTTCCAACAATTTGTCACAGTTAATCCAACACATAAATAACAGGACGGGTTATTGGAAACGTACAGCGAAACCCAAGGGGTCCCACACGATATGGCGACAGAAAGCCCGTACCGTACCCATTTAATATTCTAACATTTCAGTAGAAAAACTCGCAGAGGGGACGGCTGAAAAATTTAATAAGAGTTCAAGAAATGCTTACTTTTTATTGGGCAGTCAACTGTGACAAGTTTTATAGCTCCACGATACTTCTTCGTAATTTATAAAAGCGTCAGAGGTGTTGAGCTAGCGGTCAATATAACATGACTTCTGAAAGTTAGGTCCAGAATTTAGCGTATAAAATAGTTTGATTCATTTGGAAACATACTGCATGAGACAATGGCTAAAACTGAAAAACTAATAAATACGTATATAACGTGATTCCTCTAGCTTTACGAATTTCCTTTCCTTTGATTTACGAATCGTGCAATTTTTTCGAAATTTCTCATCTTGCCCAAGTTTACGTGTTTCTACGAAAGATATAAACAAATATAGTCTTAGCTATCAATATAACAAGCTGCATTAATCCCAGCTATTTATTATCACTAGCGTCAGATGTGACTGGATATGAGAGTCTTAATTAAAGCAAGCCAGACGGCGTTCTTATAAATTTTAATACAGAATGCCACTACAAAGAAATTGCGTTTGTTTTAATAATATTTTAATAAAGCAGTGGCAACGGGTTTTATATTACTTAGCTTGTTTATTTGTTTTTAAATTCTTCTGTACTTTCGAGTAACCGCTAAATAAAGAATTTTTTATGTTATTCATACCAGCTTACTCTTGCGGTTCCAATAGAATTGTAAAGTCGACAGAATACTGATTATGGGTATTCAATATAAGAACTAACAGGCCAGGGATTCTTTAAATGACAGCGATAATTTTATTTTTAACTTATGGTAAGAAAGAATATTAGTACCTACTTGTGAGATGACGGCAGATAGAAGAGTATGGAAGAAGAAAACATGCTGCGCCGACCTCAAATAAAATTGGCAATTGATAAGGGCGGATGATGATGATGCAATAGATCACAAAGTAAATAACAAATTTAATTTAAATCAATGTTCCCACACCAGTATAAAATTAACACATGAAAGGCAGACTTCCAATGAATCTCCGTAAAGGAAATTAATGTATTAGCGAAAACCTTGTGTCTACATAATTTAATTGCCTAAGAGATAATTACTGAAGTTTTGTCAGTTCAAAGAAAATTATAGCAAACCAATTATGATATTGATTGGGAGATTTAACTTAATAGTGTTGGGAGTTGAGGGGATGAAGATTATATTTATCTTGTTTACTTTCACGTGATTACTTCAAAGTTATGAAATTAAGGATGAATACAAAATAATACTATAAACAGCTAAGTATAGGTATTTAATTAACCGAATCAGTAATTTAAGTTAAATTCAGTATCGCTAATATAGTTTACGATTTATGACAAATTTTCCACAATAATTGAAAGCCGAAGAGTTTGTGTAAATGCGCTTATTTGATCGATTTGAAAAATATGTAGTTTCAGTGTTAAATGATCTATTTATTAAGTAATTTATGAAGATTATTTTTATCAGAGTGACCAAAGCTATAGTGAAAAATAATTCCTTAAAAACAACGAGTGAAAAAGTCATTAATCTCAAAGCAACTTTCCTTAAACTACAAAACGGGATCAACTAATTCTCTTGAACAGTAATTGATGCATAAGCATGCGAAAGGTTGGTAATTCGAACTATATAAATTGCGATACGCAAAGGGCGGGGCGCCTCGTCATTCAATGTCCATGGTTTACCCTTTAATTAACTTTTTGTACGCACATTTAGAAGACGTGAATATAAATTAACACTAGCTCCGAGTGATTGCGGAGTATTTTGCATACAATATGAATGAATATTTTTTTATTAATGATGATCATTCGTTTTGGTTGTAGTCCTTGCAAGATGTGTCCTTTGTTGCTTAATTGAATGGTGTTTGTAATTATTAATTTTCATGTTATGACTAACTGAAAGGCTGTAGGCAGAAGTTGTATGCGACAACCCGAAGTCGAGAGATTGAGAGTGACAATACACAGAAATATACTTAGGTATGTTAGCAACAGGTTTTTTGTCACAGCACAGGTTTTTATTACAAAGTTTTAAAAGAAATAAAATGATAGTGGCGTTTCAGACTTCGTATGTTTCGGTTTTTGACTGAAAGACTCAACAATTTCAATGATAAACAGTGCAGTATAACTAGAAGGTAAAGGCTAAAAAGTCAGGCCCTCGAAATAGTTAATGTATTAAAAAAGTTATACTAACGTTCGAAACTTAAAATAAATTATTCACTATACTGAGATTGGGTAAAAACGACGGCAACGGTAGCCTGTCTGTGAACTTACATTACTTCTAACGTACTAGGCGAAGGCATACAGAAAGTTTGCTCAGCCAATGGAACCAATTTCCTGAATTTGTGACATCGGTATATATGTCGCAGTCGGATTGTATAATACGTCATATTGCATTGTGGCTAGCTGTTATCAAAAACAGTCCAATAATTGTCATTGCGATATTCAGTCCATGAGACGGATCATGTCGAACTTGGCTAGCCTTGTTAAGCAACGTATAGCGGCGAATACATTCTAGCGGTTTTTTTATTCCGATTAATCGTTCATCCTAGGGGTATTGGGTTGCTCGGCTAACCGGGTTGAGGAGGACAGCTCAGAAAACAATGTTACTCAGCTGCATCTGGTTAGTGTCCAAGCCGACCCCAACACAGTTGAGAAAAGGCTAGGCAGATAAGCTAGCCTTAATGTAAAACGGCAGATTTTACAATTCGACTGCGACGTACATACCGAGTTCCGAATTAATATACTCGATACATTGTGTTCCCGTATTTGTGTACTCCCACTGGAGTTTATTTAAGTTTGCTCAAGCCAGGAATGAGACGTTGATGTGGTATTAATCGTATGTAGGTTGTTTTTAAGGTCAGATGTAACTGCCAATCCCCAGTTCCCTCTACACTCCCACGTTAAAAGGCTGGAGCAATTAGGATAAAAATAAGAGGACAGATTGATTCCTATTTGAAGGCTATTTTTTATTACATCTGTAGTGCTGCAAACATTATTATATAACTGAAAGGAAAATACAAATTTCAGGGGCCCATTTCATCAAAATATATCGGGAGCCGTACATCGGAAAGGGATATTATAAATTGCATATCAAATAAATAATCGCCTATCAATAAATACTCATCATTTATATTCTTTTTTACATCAAATAACTTACTTCACTACAAATAAACTAAATGTTTAACAAAACTCAAACTGCAGATAATTCGAAATTATACATCAATATGACATTGCTTTTTTATTATAATGCAATACAGTTAAATTTATTCTTGTACAAAAATACTACATACATAGCATTAATACTGACTGCACAGCAAATTTTCCATATTTCATAGCAAAATAACTATCCCAGTCGCATATTACCAGTAAGTACAACAAAACCTATTCATCATATTTGTCTTAATTTTCAAGAAGCCATGCTCGGCAAATTTAATGATTTATTATAACAAAAAAATACTGTCACATTGCATTATTTCTAAAAACAGAACAAATTAACTGAAAAAGGTTCGCGGCTTCGCGCGCTTTTTCGTCACTGGAGTGCAGAGTGGCGCGAGCGAGTAAGATAGAGTTCAATTAAAAAACATTGTATTAAAAATTGAAGCTTGTAACGAAAACGAATCGCTGCAAAACCGACTCCACGTAGGTAGTCTTGTTTGCCCTACCCCTAGAGTGCAATTCAAAACCGCGTAGGCGCGGAGGGGCGAGGCGGCCTGCGAGCTGAGGAGCAGGTAGTTTTAACGCTCGCCAACGCGGTTGAGGCTGGCCGGCTCTGCCGGCCAGTAAGCCGAAGCTGCGGTGGTGAGCGTGAAAACCATCTGCGACGATAAGCTCGCATGGGACCGCCGTAGCCACGAAGCGCCGGAGCCGTGACAGAAGCCATGCTTGCTGCATGTTGCATGCTTACTTCCATGTTGCATGCCTGCTTACATGCTGCATGCCTGCTGCAGAAGCATGCAAACAAGCCTGAAGCATGCACTTCAGGCTTGTTTGCATGCTTCTTACAGGAAAATAAAAATTCCAAAACTATGCCAAAAGATGATTATGACTATAAACATTCTGAAATATGATATTATAGTAGTAGCCTTTTAATGACTACTTATATGAAATGTATGCCAAAAGGAAATACTGACAATGACTGACAATGCACCAGCCCCATTTTTTTTAAGAACTTTAGTATGTATGTGCAAGCATATCATCGGACTTGCGATCCGACTCAAGTACGTGGCGCCACCTGCAGAAGCTAAAAATGTTGCCTATTGGGCAAAAAGGAAGCGTGGACGCTTATAAATAATTCAATAAATCACAATTTTGTATTTAATTTTATAATGCTGATCTCATTATGCCGTAATTAATAAATAATAAGATGACTGTGACTAATAAAAAGCTGTTTTATTCAGAAAAACTGCTGTAAATAATATAAAAATAGAAGCTATATTTAAAAGAAAAAGAGTTAACATGTATAATGTGCATTAAGATTATTAGCTGTGCATTGATGAAAAAGCTTTTGCTTCAGGAAAAATCGCTGTACGCTGCGAAAATAAATTGTAGTGTGTTTAATGATATTTTGAGTTGAATATTTTGCTGTGCACTCAGTAATTTTGATGGGAATTCGGAATCTTATTGCATAGAAAAAGGATATTTTTTGATTTGCGTTTAAATACTACCCCATCGGAAAAAATACATTATTGAAGTCAAAACTTTGCAATATTTTTAACATCCATTCACAAAATTAGCCACCAATACTATTTTTACCAAGGTTTATTATGAATCACTCTCCCCTCAGAAACACATGGTTATATTTATATGTTCACAAGTAGTTAAGGATATAGAAAGTTCATAGCTTACGTACCGTTAGGACCCTCTCCCCTCGGTTGACTTTTGCCTCTGTACGAGGTTAACTACCCTCGCACGAGGTGCATTTTGTCGCGATTTTCTTTAGTTACCTGTAAGTAAATATTTATCTTTATATTATCCACCAATACGTCGAAACCAAGAATAAAGACGCACTCCTTTTTTTCCTTTTTAACGTGGTTCATTTTAGGACAGTTTATGTTATCAAGTCTTCCGCTCTCTTATTAAAATTTGCCGTGTCCAATTATGATTCTACAGGTAAATTCATTATGGAATACAGTACAGAAAGTTAGTATGATTGAATATTATGTTGATAAAGACAGACTGTCCAGAGTTTATTTTACCTGAATTATGCAAATTTAAGTAAAACCTATCGGAGACTTAAATCGGTGTAATTTTACGTGTCGTCATTACGTAATTTAGACATCCTAAAAGTTTAAACATGTATCAAATATCACATTCTACAACAAAATTTCACCTTCCATTCTCTTACAATCAGATCGGATCACTTTACAGAGTAAAAATTATAATAAGAGCCATATCAGATGATATCATGAAATCGGCCGTCATCAGTGTAATGTATACCAGAAATTAACTACCTCGGCCTAATCTAGATAAGGCTAAAAAGGCAAATGATCGTAAAAATGGTCACAAATGTAGATACTCAATCAGAGTCGTAAATTATGGTCAATTAATGGTCCATTGAGTCATTCGTGTGATTCATTGAAGGCTGAAGGTATTTATGCAAGTTTGAGATTTATGGACACAGTTATGTGATAGTGTAAGATACATTTCAGATTAGTGGGATATGAAACGGGATTTTTTAAGATTTTGACATCATAGAACAAAATCTAACTAGTCATTTGTATATCTTGATTTAGATTTTTTTGTTATGTCTGTCGAATGCAAATATTCGCGTGCGAAATATAAAAAAAAACATGAAAATCTAAACGGATCTATCGAAATATTAGGAACTAAAAGTTTTCTACCTCTATAGTTCGACTTGTTCAAGTTTTCCGCCACACAAGCAGAGGTAGTCTGATAACTGTCTTATTGTGGCATTGTTAAGGTTACACTTCAACGATTTTCAATAAAAATGATTTTTAAGCGTACGGAAGTACATACATCACGAACAAACGTAAAAAGAACCGTATTTCATAGCAACAAAGTATATATTTGTATGTCGTCACGCAAACTACAACTCCTGCGGTTGACCATTGCAAATGCCAAATAAATTCGGAAACGAAATGCTCCCGAGTTCATAATAAATTTACCAATATATCAACGACCGCACAGAATGTAAAATTTACGACACCGTCCCATGAAATCCCATAAATTTTATTGACAACGATTTTTCTGAGATACACTTTATTTTATGTAAGTTGCGTCCTGCAGTGACTAATTTTGTAAACACCTTTTATATATTTTGCGGTTGTCATAAATCTCGGCTTTATAAAGAAACAAGTTAACAAGGATTACGCCGCGAGTACGTTTTAATTGGTTTTCTAGGGAGTTTTAAAACTGTGACACTTTTATCCTTATCAAAATTTATGGAGAGGGAAATTTGATTTCGCAGAACTCTCAGTTACTCAGATGTTTCGTTATTAGAAGAAGATTTAATTAAAAGAAAAAGTGCCGAAGTCATGTTTTTCTTCCTGTAATTTTTTTTATACCTCGCCCCCGCTCGTTCGTCGAAAATTCATTCAGTAGGTAGTTTTCCCGTGAAAGAATATCAAACATACATCCATATTTTTCGTTAATAATATTTAACAGCACATTCATGCCTATGTTAGCCCGAATTTCAGCCGAAAGCATTATAGTGCCACATAGGTTTCGAAGCTTTATTCGAATAATTTCCTACGTAACGATTAATTTATATAAACCACAGACATGGATTCTCCGTAACGATTTATCACCAGCAATCGTATAATAATCGATTTCATTAACGCTTTCATTTGCAGGGGTCGAGCAAACAGCGGGGAGCGCGCACAATGCACAGTTTTTCCAGCAAACGAACGGAATTTGTATCAAAACTAAGACTGGGTTAATGCTGGATTAGAACTACTTACATTGGTATTTACTGAAAATCATCATCCTCCGAGCCTTTTTCCCAATCATGTTGGGGTCGGCTTCCAGTCTAACCGGATTCAGCTGAGTACCAGTGCTTTACAAGAAGCGACTGCCTATCTGACCTCCTCAACCCAGTTGCCCGGGCAACCCGATACCCCTTGGTTAGACTGGTGTCAGACTTACTGGCTTCTGACTACCCGTAACGACTGCCAAGGATGTTCAATGACAGCCGGGACCTACAGTTTAACGTGCCATCCGAAACACAGCCAATGGTGTCTAAGATATACTTACATTGGTATTTACTGAAAATACTGTAAATAAAAAAATAGTAGGTATTGGTATGTGACATGACATGTGATAACATCCTTTATTAAAAAATATCGTGGAATATTTTCACATTTACACACTAACAACACAAATAAACATCAATAGACCCGTCCAGTAAAAACAAAGTTTCTCAAAAAAATACTTCAAAAGTTAAATACGAATAAATAGTGTACAACATAGGCACCTGCGTCTATTGTTCGGTGCTCGGCCGTTGCTTTAGATTTATAGTTTCGTATCGTGTATGTCCCAGCGAACTGTGTCGACTAAACATGCACTAAATTCTTTATAGTGCTTGCTTCGAGCGATTGTAATAAATCGTCGCAGATTTACACGCTATATAAATATGTTTAACATTTATTTTGCACTGCTAATGTTTGTATAACATACGTTATCATTAGAAATAATTGTTGTTTTAGTCTGTTCTTATTTATAAGATGCCTTATGTTCTTAATGTCAAAGATGAAATGTAACCAAACATTGTAACTAATATTGAAGAATGAATTAATTATAATATCAGTTTTTTTCATTTTAATAATAAAAAATCAATTATCCGGAGCTCCATATTGTCACCGGTCATAACAAAAATATATTTTTAGGTACCTAAAATTAACCTGAATGATAAAAAAAATACCTACTTTTTCCGCATCCACATTTCAACAATCCAAGCACAGAATAGTTGGGTTTTCGGCCAGGTCTCCGGTAATGAACGGCCGAGGGTAGCAACGCTGAGGGGTGATTTCGGTGCCACCGCAGTTAGTGGTCACCGGTGAACGTTGCACTGAAAAACCTATTTATACCTACGTACGTACGAAGATACGTAGACGTTGTTAATGACATTTATTGCACGTGATTTAAACGGGTTGCGATTGAAAGGGGATTTTGGAGTTTAATGTGGTTTTATTTTATATGGGGCGTTGTTTTTTTTGTGTGGTAACGAGAGTGAAAAAAAAGTTAGTAGGAAATTACGTAAATAAAATTTTAATAGTCGTATTTCTTTCTTAAAACAATATATTTTTATGGGACGCTACGTACATATACGTCGTATAATGTGTATGGACATTTAATGTGTCATTTTGGTACACAATCTCAAGTTGTAGCGACCTTGAACGTGTTAAAAACATGTCATTTTATAGTTTGCGAGATCTAAAAAAAATACTATTCCCCTTTTGGCCAAACATAAAACCAAGATTCAATGTACCGCAAAAATTGTTTTCCCACAATTCTCGTTCACATTTACTCGTCTGCACTAAAGGCGGACAACTCAATCATTCAGTTTCTATGTCCCGAACGTTCCGGAAAATTGGAATTTTGTCACCCTTTTCTGACTGATCTTTCTCAGCTTCATACAATTTGGCAACCATCTTTGATTGGAATGCGTAACCGGATATCCGACAGAGGTTATCGTTTTCTGCGTCCATTGAGTGAGTGAATGAATGAATGAATCCCTTTATCGTATCTCAGGTAGCTTTGATGTTCTGATTTATTTGGTAAAAGCGATGTTTGGTAAGATTTTTCATGTAGATAATTCTTGATCTGCGCGCACTCTTTAGTTGGAATTGAATTGTATGATTTGGAAAAATGTTTTTCTGTGAAGGAGAAAATAAAGTTATGTTTTTTTCTGTATCGTTTCCAGAAAATTACATGTTTCAGGAAAATGTGTTTCTATGAAAATTAACTTTTGTAATAGAAATAAGTATGTCTAATAACCAATCTGGGTATTCAGTCATCATTATTACATTCCTACATAAACTGTTCCCAAGTACCAACAACTATTATTTTGCTTCACGAAATGAACAGGAATTGCTGTAGAAGCTATTTTAATAGTTTTAAAACACAGTGGTTCACGTTAGCGTTTCTATAATGAATAGTTCGGCGACATTCAATTTGTATAATTGTTGGAACGGAGTTGTGGTACTGTGATTTTATTGTTTAACCACTTTCCTAGTGAAGTTCTGTGTTCCGAGTATTCGATTGAATTTACTATTTGTTCTGGATTTATTAGTACGTTTAACTATGTGAATTTTTTTTATGTATATTTAAGATTAACATTTAGTGGTTACAATTTTCTGTGTGACCCAAAATCAAGTATTAAAATTGATAAACTCTTTCAACAGTTTATATAAGGTACATAACTGTAACGAGTTTGATCAACAACCTGAAATAAAAACACATTTTCAATATTAAACTTTCAAAGGGTAGGTAATTGTTTCCGCCCTCAAAAACTGTTCTGAAAAGTCACATTTTTTATATTGCAAACACCAGTGAACAGCGCAAGCGGTATTCTCGTTAGTGTGTTCGTACTTGTTCTTTATAATAAGAAGTACTTAATTAATAAGCACAAACCTGATTTTGGTGTGGCATAATTTCACAATATTTACGTAGTTAATGATCCAATATTTCGACGTTTTTAAAGATAAAAAAATTGTTTCAATTCAAGGTAATAATTTATTATTTTTATTGCCTTGCGTAAAATTTTATTTTACCAATGTTATGGGTTCGACACATAAGAATTGGCATCACGCTGGTGCTAAAAGCTACAACGACAAAGTTTAATAAAAATGATTAATTGCAATCGGGTTACACCTACAAAAAAACAGCATTGAATGAACTAACATTAACGGGAGAGCTCCATCACGGGCGCGAAGCGGGGTGCGTCAGGCAACTGACATGTATGCCACTGATTGGTTATTGTGAAATAATAGCCAACCCATAAACCCAGGCACCATAAGAACTGTTTTCCATGGACAATAGCAAGTAATCACTTAGCTATTTTATACTTTTTTCCCCACAAATTGGGAAGATTTTTGCCACGTGTTACCTCGCCTCGTTAAAAATAATGAGATCGGTTTTCGGCGATAAATAATACGTTTTGTGGTCCTTTCCTCGTTAGAATTTAGTTGGACCCTTTGTTCCTATTGTGGTATGTTTGCTGTATACGAAATTTGGCGTCAATATGGACTTTTTATGTAGTGTCGACTTTTTTTTGGTGTAAATTGGGTCGGAATTGAGGTCGACAAATATTGTCTGGAATTAATAGCTTGTTGTGTTTTACACGATAAACATTATAATTATGTTTCGATACTGAGCTCCTTTGTGTTCCTAATAGTCAATGAAAAAACATAATAAAAAAATAGTACGATACTATGTAGGTTTGTATTTAAGTAAGTCCAGTGTCACTAGCGCCTTCACCTGCATATATTATTCACACATGCATTTCTTAGAAATACACAATGCGACGTCTATTTTCACACTCACGAATATCGATTGAAGAAACAAGGGAACACCAATAAATCACTGCAAAGGGCCGTAGCGTATAAACGGTAGGGATTTTCAAATAATTTGCCGATGCCTTAGACCAATTTACGAGCACGCGATGCAATTTCAAAGCTAGAAGCTTGCATGTCGCTACTGCCCTTTAGGTACGAGGGTTGAGAAAATTCCCGAGACATTTAACGGTCAAATACCAAGTATTATTGCTATTGGATGAATTGGACCCGTTTTTTGTGTTTTGATTTTTATTATGAACTAGGGGAAGTTTATGAAGTTCATGTGTTATGGGGGTAGAGTTCATTGATTTATTTTTTGGGGGGATATTTTTTTAGTATCTTTTAGATTCAAAACTATATTATGGATGTACATGGGTGGTAGTACCTATAAGTTTAAGTAATGAAAAAAATCCGGCACTGAAGCCTAAAAAAATTGCCTATTTTAATAAAACATGAAAACTTTTTGATACCAGAAAATAGGCATCCTTTACCAACAAGATACGGCTAATTTCCCCTGATTTCGAGCACAAGGTTCCAAAGTTCCGAATCGAATCGCCAAATTGTTTACCAGTTGAAACTCGATCGTTACTCGTATAAACTGTATTACTGAAGGGCGAGAGCTCAATAATACGCGACGATTATAAAGGGGATCAACAGATACGGTACATTTTAGTTGTTTGGAAAATAGGGGTCGCGATTTGGTAATAGCACGCTGCGATTATTTGTGACGGGTCATAATCAGCACGCATTCATGTTTTAAAATGGTTATTAAATTAAAAAGGGTTGAAGTATTTTTTTTATGTTTTTTAATACACATTAAATAGAAGGTTTAACATTAATAGATATTTGTCAATAATATTTTAATTAAATTAAAAATATTTTCTTGCGTCACGCTATCTCGTCACGATTATCTTATTCTGCATTTAAAAATAAATTATGCACTAGCGTTGTTGCTGCTGTTTTATGGGTGATTTTGTATGGCACCGTTATGTACCCGTATGTTTCCCCCCTACACTTGATATTCAGTTTGCAATATCTTTGTTTAAACTTGAGACAGCCTCCGGATTAGGTTAGATTAATTTTGATGGACTGTACAGAATTGTTTAGTTGACAGGCGGCTTAAAGGGCGAAATTATTTCATAATTTTCCAGTTATAATTCTGAATTGTTTTAATTAAAGTTTCGAATTAATAACTGGGGGTGAGGGAAAAGCGTTTCGTTGACAAGGGATTTGAAAGATGGATGGCCATTAGTAAATTATCTTAAAACACTTTAAACCATTAATTTTCAATGGATGTGATGAGATTTTCATTGGATAACTTTGACTATCCAAGATAGCGCCATCTAGCGGTGAATAGCGCGAACGAGTATAATTTAGAGCTTTGTCAGTAGATGGCGTTAGTTGTTCCATGCGCATGCGCATTCTACAGAGCCACAAAGTTTGATAAATGTTATTTTTTAAACTAAATATATCAGTAATCGAAAAAAATATACAGACATGAATAGTTATACTTTTATTAAAATTCAATAATTAATTAAAATACATCTGTAACATTGGATTTTATGTTGAAATAGGCCTAGATAGGAATGACATTGGCGGAATAAATTTAAGTAAGCAAGTGCCCATAGTAAAAATAACTGAAAATAATATTTTTTATTTTTGTAATTCAGCAAAAAAATAAAACATTTTATCGTATTTTAATTAACTGTATGGCCCAAAAGCGTCATTCAATTTCGGACTTTCACATAACTCGCGCTATCTCAAATAAAATTGACATTCATAAACGGATTCCGCTCCGTTTTTAAAACCCAATTGTCATGTTTGTTTTTTTTTCTGTTAATTTTCGAGTTCCGCCGTCTGTAATTGGATCCGAGCCGTGTGGCTCCGTGAAATCACTAATCCGACTAATTCTGACAGCCATATGTCACTGTTTAACGACTACACTGCCGCCCGACAATCTTGGTTATGACTTGGCTTGAGCAACTTGCACTGTCAAGGCCAAAACAAAAAACACAAAAATCTTGGTACGATTTTTGTGTTTTTTTTTTAAATATATCTGTATTATTCCTTGATGTATAATTATAATTTAATTATTGTGGCATTTTAATTCTTAAGAACCTGTAAGTAAAGTCTTTAGATTTAGTTTTATTTATTTACGTATATTTATTTGATTTGGAATAATACACCATCCTACATAAGTTTGTCTACTGTAGGTATTGACTTACTGTATTTCCAAATAAAATATATTTCCTATCTGTATGTGCAATTTAAAATCAAATCTGACTTTATGTTCAATGTTTGACACCTGAAACACACACAGAGTGGTCACGTTCACTTTATTTATGTTTATTGGCGAATGTATGATTCAGTGCGAATATATGGCCGGTCCGTATGTACGGCCGCATATATCAAAATTTAAGAATTCTCTCACACGCTACCCCAAACCAAGGATAAAGGTTTTTATTTTAGATTGATATCTCTCGCTGGGCTTGAATGACAGCCGTGAAAATGCTAATATGATACGGCTTAAACATCCCAAATACGATGTTATTAAGAGATAAAATTTTATTTGTAATGACCGCGGATTTTAATATTTTGGTTTTATGGTACAAGTTTTTATGAGAGACGTAAAATGAGAATTTATTTGATTAGCTAATAGGTTACTTCAGATCATGGATTTGGGAAGGTGTTCTTTTCGTGTTGATAATTTAGAACTTATATAGACTCAAGTACACATTTTTCTTTAAGTATTTTTAGCATTTTGAAGAGCACGTTTGCGGTTATAAAGTCAATGTCTGTATTACCTATGCAAAGAATTATAAATTGCCACAAGTCCTTGTAATAGCAGTTGTGTTCCTAAATTCCTAAGTATATATAGCTTACGATTGAGTGTCAAAATTATCACAATTTCATGGCTCATACTTCTTCTCATTTCCTTTTCTACACAACCAGAACACTAAAGACACTTCTGAACACGGGAAATAAAAACCGCATCCAAAAAAAAGTTACGCATCTCCTTCGACTTACGAGATTAAACTTTTAACATATGTCTGAGACGGTGGCATATTTCAGAACTGCACTAAAAGCGGGTGATATATCGAGAAGACAGATGCAGTATTACCAAGGATTATCCTAAATAGGACCCACCTGTTTTCAGATACGATGTTCTACGTGCCCTTTTAGGAACGGAAACATTTATTTTAATTTCTCGGGTAGGATTGTTCGCAATTTATGAGATGGTGTGTCACCTCCGACTTTGACTTTCGACTGTTTTAGATTTATTTTGGCTACAGTTGAAATAAGTTATCGCTTTTACAGTTCTTGAATTTTAAACCTGTACAAGTAGATATCATTTTTATCCAACACTTTTACAAAGTTGTATCGGGTTGTCTGCATGGGTATTGAGGAGGTCTGATTGGTAGTCACTTCATATAAAACTGGTATTCAGCTGCATCCATTTTGACTATATGCGGATATCAACATAGTGGGGAAAAAGCTAGGCGGATGATGGCAAGAAGGTAACATTTTTCAATGATCAAAATCACCTCAAAGAGTATAAAAAATCGTTTAGTTACGAGTAGCAAGTGATCGTTTTTGCAAGTCTAAACTCCGCAACTAAAGACAAACGACAACAAACCTCAAAGCAGCCATTTAAAATACTCCAAAATATTCCTTCACCAAAAACAAAACCGCAAAAAAACCAAGCTATTAACACCCCTATATAATTTTAAACACGACACAACCTGCATCCTTTGCTTCATAATCGTCTATCATAGTTACTCTTAATGAAGCTACTTGCATTACCAGCTCCTCAGGAAATAAGGGGAGATTAGATAAACTTACCGCTGCTACGGTAATCTTGTTAGGGTTTTTATTGCACGTTTAATGGTTTAGGGGTACTGTTGGCTGTTTTTAGATGGTTAAGTAGGTATTGAAATATCGACAAGTGGGTTACTTTTTATTAGGTAAGTTGTGTCTTGAAAGGCTGGTATCGATAAGTTTCACTATTAAAAATATTTTACGGTATGTTTATTCACTCACTGTGTAGTATCTAAGTTACTTTCAGATTGCGAAAACACGGCCAATTGGACTTAATATAATCTGCCTGTCTGCCCTACTAACTAGCTTAGTATAGTACAGTTTATGAAAAAATCCAGTAAAAAGAAGCAAAACTATAATAAAATGTTAAACCGAGAATAAAAACTCCACAAGCCAGACTTAGTACATTTTGTTTTAGATTAAATAAAATACCTCTTTTTCACTGCAGCGTAACATAATAAAGGTAAGTTTCCTATGAACAGTTAAGCTCAGTAACTCCCGTCTAGCCTTCATAATATTTTCATTATGTAGTTTTTTTTTGGCGTACCCGTACAATTATACGAGGAAGACGCACTGTGGAGAGTATAAGCGGGAGCGTTTTGAATGAAAATGGAATGAACTCACTATTCTCACTATTATTTACCTAACCAATAATGTTGGCGTTGTCTTCCAATCGAACTAAAATAGATGCAGGCTCAGTGTTTTACATGGAGCAACTGTCTTTTCAACCAGATTAGTGGGCAACTCTTAAACTCTTTGTTAGACTTGTTTTCAGAATTACATTTTAATTTAAAACAACTATACTATTCAAAGATCGCGAATTTTCCGCCGCTACCGCTCCGCTCATCAACAACTCACCTCCCAAAGTATACACCGACCGCATATTTGGAAAAAGCAAGAATGTGTTGTTAATTTTCACACGAGATTTTTTATATTACTCCCGAGGGCGGGTGCTATGATTGAATACAGTCCGAGAGCCGCGGATGTCGGCATTCCAACTGTAACCGGATTTTTTTCCATAAAAAAACATACTATCAGTGTTTTAGCAATGTAAAAACACCTTTTAAAAGTACTCAGTGATGATGAGTTGAGGGTAGATAGTTTTTTGTTTCAACTGAACCCCATTTTAATATAGGGTGACATTACAGCTGCGAACGGAATCTTGCTAAAGTTGATTAATGCATTTTAATCTATGCACTTATTACTTTTACGGTGGAAACGGATGCGGCGAGTGATATTTTTTATCCTAGTTTGCTTTTCGATGTCGGCTTATATTAAAGTGGATTTTTTCGGTATTTTGACCCGTATTATCACGCACACTTTTTATTTTTTTATTAAGATCTCAACACAAATCCAATAAAAAGGACTATCTCAAACTCAACTTCATGAAATTCGGAATCCCAATCCAAAAAAAGAACAATAGGAACTGAGAACCTATTCCCTTTTCACTGACTTCCAAAGCCATTCAGAAATCCAGTATTCATATCGAAGCTTTGATTTAATACTAATTAACCCTCTTGCTGCAGCTCGTTTTTTTTGCTACACGAGTGTTCATTGTTTAAAGGCAAGAGGATGCTATAAAAACGTTGCTTCATGTCCCACTTAAAAGCGGCACTTGAAACCTATTATACTTTTAACTAAGCACTCGGCGACCGGCGCGGGCCAAAATAAATTGTCAGCCGGGTACATATTAGGCGTATTTTTTACCCTCTCCTTACCCAGCTACCTTTTGTTACAAATAATTAATTGTAAACAAATTAGCGAGCCTGTTTTGTTTGTGTTTTGTGAAGCTAAATGTGAAAATCGGGTACTGGAATTTATTGTAATGCGAAATAGATAATAATGTTCGGGATTCTCTGTATTGGGTATTATGTTACGCTGGAATTGTTGTTTTAATGTTAATTTAAAAGTAATGTGGTATTGCAGTGTGAATTAATAAGGGTAACCAGAATTTAAAAGCTCACTGAGCGTTTAATTTTGGTAAATTTACTGTGTAAACGAATAAAACAATGCGGTAAAAATGGCTTTGCTGTTTGGTCTTGATTATTTTGCTTTATTTAATTATCGTAACCTGTATTTAAATGTTTGGCGGTGCTATCAACAGTACACTTGTTTAATAAATAACTTTAATACAGAGGCAATCGCATTCAATGCGAAGTTATGCAGAATTACGTACTTATGTTGAAATCGGTTGATTAAGCGCGTAAATATTTTGTGATCAGTGTTCCACATTGGAGTTGACAATTGATCAGCAGTTCGTGCAAACTAAACGTGTCGTCGGTATCAGTTTTAATTTAAAATCGGCATTCGCCGCCAACTGGACGCATAACTCAATCAACATCAATCCGAATCGGATTCGACATGGATTTAACAAGTAACGTCACTGTTGGTACTCGTTCGGTGTTTGCGTATACTCCCGTAACGTAACGTAATTCGGAAAGCGAGTCGTGTGGTCCGGCCCTGGCTGAACAAGCTTGTCACTGCAATGAATGTGCCCCACAAATCACCGGTTCGGTTGTTGGGGCATTTTTTGTCGTTTCGTTCATTTCGCAGTGAAATTGAGTTTGGTCTACGCTCGAAAATTTTTCGGCCTGGACAAGGCAAAAAGTGTTTGTAAACAAAAATATTCGACGCGATTTATCAAGGACGGGAAGATGAGATTCCGGGTTCCGGACGAGTGTCCATCTTTGCCATGTGTTTTAGAGGGTTGAGGCAAAAAATGGCCGGCTCAAAATTGGTTTGCGCTCTCAAATATACAAAACGGTTTTTTCTTCCTGGTCTTCGGTAACGGAGTAACGTTCACATAAATGGTTTTTAATTAACCCTCAAATACTTGAATACTGACTTATTTGTAAAAGGCTTTTATTTATTTCAGCGAAAAGGCATTTTAACAGCCATCCTTATTAGTATTCAAAATGCTTTCGAACATAACAAATACCGGTAAAGTCATCACATCACTCATCAATTATGACGAAAAATATCATATTATATTATCGTTTCAGACACTCGAAAGTCCACCTACCAAAGAGTAAACTTATAAAAATGAATTTATTACACATGGTCAGTAATTTTAACTGGCATATTATTATATTTCAAAAGTTTTAGCTCGTAAATCTTTGTGCGTATGATTTTTATGAGTCGTCTGATGCTTTCTGTGTCTCAAAAAATAGTTATGACATGAAACAGTCATAACTTTTCAAGTATCTGTTCTGTTACAATTTTGATTTTAAAGTTCTTGTCCGCCATTATGTTTTTGGTTGTAAATCTGCTTATAAACGATGCCATAACAATTGAATTAATTTTTATTTACTTATTCTTTACGATGAGTGCTTTTAAAATAAAGCTTAAAGGTAAAACCTTTTCTTGGAACCCTTCATCATTTAATTTGGTGCATTATTGGTCATTAGGCATAGTCCTCTCTAACACGTGGCATCTTGCATGGTCAACTTGACGCATCTAATGTCTGCCTACAGCCTTTCGCTGATCTTCGCTGCATACTCGCCGGAGGGCAGGCCTTGACCATAAACCGCAGATTGCATTTTTAGGTTTAGTCACTAATGACGAATCACCAATCCGAACACGAAGATCATTAACGAAAAAATATTTAACATAATTCAGTTCGAAGCTCAGACTTAAAAATCCAGCTATAAATCAAAACCTGGGAAGCTAATAATTAAACAAAAACTAATTTACATTAACGTCATTTGTATCCTTAAATGGTTAAAACCAAAAGTTGATTGATGGCACTTTCCAAGAAGGAATAGGTTAGACTTTGGTTAGGTTTAAAAATTGGCAGAAAATCTGCATTAACTTTTATGGCTTTTAAATTAATTTACAATATTTACTTTTATTTTATTTCGCTTAGAAGTGCTACACATATCGATAACATCGATAAATAGAAGTGTAACATCTGCCACGTCATAAGTTCATTTCATCTTGAGGGTTTAAAATCTTTTATCCAAATTAAAGGATTAATAAATAAGATTAAATTAATAAGAAAAAAAATGTCTTAAGAATAACTGTATACATACCAAGAAATTGATCACCTCTAAAACGAGCCAACACCATTCCGAAACCCTTAAACTATTTTATACCCCAAAATGATGATGTCTGATCCTTTTTCAACTCAATTAAATAGCCATTCATTCGGTATCCAGACACCGGCGCGGTCCGTCAAACAATATGTTTGCCAACAAATTAGCAAGCCCACAAACTCGGAGCGCATCTGAGTCAATTTAGGTAGTCCTTATTGAATTACAGACCGACACGTTACCGCGGCCGGTTTTCGTGTAACTACCTTTATATTACCTTCATTTGAAAATCAACCCTTACGTTTTATACATAAAGAACTTTTTGGTGTGACACTTAATAAGCTATTAAGGATGTTGTGTCGTTTTGAATTGGACCATAAGGTGTTGATAATAGGGTTTAAAATTGAAATAGTTGTCGAAGGTGTAATAGTGCAAAGGGTAAGGTACATGCAAGAGCAAAAGGGCGATGAGTGATGTGACGTACGTAGCCTCTGACTTCAAGCATCGTGCGATCGACTGTACCAGCGCGCTCCGATGATAGTTATTCATAGTCCTGTTTAAATATATTTTTTATTTTCTAATTATCATCAATCAGTTTGTAATTAGATTTATATTGAGGTAATAAGTTTGTGCTTTACGGTTAGTTTGGATGAGGTATGGGCTACCATTCGACTGCATCAGACAGTTAATTTAAAGAAGTAACTGGTTTTTCAAACGTTATATTTTGGGAATAGTCCTTACATGTCCCTTCATTTTTAGATATTACCAGTTTTAGTCCAATATTATATGACTAAATAGCTGCCAAGTAATTTAGATACTTTAAATATTATTTTCGTATAATAGTCTATATTCCCATCGTTAACGCCGTCTTAGAACAAAAATAAAAAGGCTATAGTTTCGAGGTCGACCCTATGGATAATGTATCGGTGCATCAAACGTGAGACGCGGGTGAGATGCGCCACTATTGTTTACTAGCTCGCGAATATTGTGCCACTCAGTGGCGCTTCCATTGTTACTTACGATACGTCAATGTTCAAAGGCTGAATAAAGATCTGGCTAAATTCTGTATTGAATTTATTTTTTCCTATCTGGATTCAAGTATCCTTGTACTATACTCCAGGATTCAATATTATATCCTAATGTCTAAATTAAATGTTACATCGTTTGCCTTATAATGATTTTCTTGATATTATTTGGTGTCAAAAAACGTTTATTTCTTAAATGTCTGTTTCATTAGGTCATAAACGTAGTTTTAATTATAGGTCTGCCATTAGGCATACTGAATGTATCAGTCCATTTCCTTGCTATAAATGTAAATCTAAACATGAAACGGTGACTTATGCAATCATAGAATTTCCTTATCCAATTCTGGGATAGAGTAAAAGATTATTAAAACTTATTTATTTTGTGACGGATGCTACAAAACAATGTACACACGCGCCCATCTGCCGGGATATTATACGTTCGTGTAACAAGGTTGAAGCGCTGATTATAATGACGTGTTGGGTTTATTAAACACCTAATGGCGGCTTTTATACAAGATGGATACCCGGTGATATCCATGTCAAAGAATAGAGGAAAATTGTTTTGATTTTATGAGGAAAACTGCTCCTGTAACATCGGAAGATTTTCTTTAAGTAAATAAAAGTCATTATTGAATAGGTACTCTCCATTTAGATTTTTATTATTAGAGTATAGGTTAAGTTAGTTATTGCTGAAATACTCAAAAGGTTATTCTAGCTTTCGAAATTCTATCTTTACAATACCATGATCTAAGTAATTCTTACTATGCCTAATATTTTTTACGATATTTATTGACGTTATTTCATTGTGTCCTCAAAAATCTTAGGACCTCATTTCAGGCCGTTTTCACTACGGAAGATCGTGTATTTCACTTAACTGTTATGACAGGCGAATATAACTATACCCTTATATTGTTACTGTCGTAAATTATGAAAGGTTAAGTGATAGCAAAGGGTATTGCACCTTGCACAATGCTTTGCTGCTTCGTGACGTGGCTATGAAGAGATGATAGGAACCTTGGAAGTGCCAAAGGAACAATTTGGATCCTTATGGAACCTTTTCACTAATCTCATCCTCCGAGCCTTTTTACCAAACTATGTTGGGGCCTTTTCACTAATCTCTTTTAATAAAAAATAGGTAGACCTAAAAAATATAGGAAATTACAGGATGCACAATAAAAAAACTAGGCAAAATAATAATCGCGTAAAACACGATAAAAGATACAGTATATGTAATGAGCACGAAACGCCAAGAAAAATAATATTTTTATTCATATACAGAATCAAAACAGAACTTAATAGTTTAAAAGTTCTGTTCAATTTTAAAATTGATAGTGTACTCATATTTAGCCATCTGGTAAAAGCTGTCCTCCACAAAATGTATTATTTTATATTCGCTTAAAATATTTTATTTTTACTTATCCGTTTACAGGTTAAAGTGAATCATGGAACAGTTATACAGTCGGCTTCTCTTTTAAAAACATTTATATGCAACAGAAGTTACGGATGTTGATCCTGTAAAAGTGTTATTAAAAAAGTTTAAAAAAGTGCAGGTATATTAAAAATAATATATACAAAAAGAAGCATATAAGATTATCAAAACCATTAAGCTATCCAATGAACCGCATAAGATAAATTAATTTACGATCATTTGAATGCCATAACTCTTTCTATATAGATACGTTGCCCATCCAATTTTGTATTGTCATACTCTAAATCAAAGTTTTATTGTTCTAATTCATATTTCACAATGAGTAATAGAGCTATTTGTTAGCTATCACACATTAATGGCCGACAAAGCTATTAAGTGAGTTTTTAATCTTGTCCAAATCAAATGTGAAAGAGTTTTATGTAAATTATACTTAACTATCTATTCGGGAAAACAATTCAGGGGAATTGGTCGTCATTTTGAATTTATGCTAATAAGTCGCAGACCCACGCCTACGACAAACTATCTAATTTGTGGGTCGGTTTTGGTAGACAAGCGTTTAAACGTTTTTGCTTATAAACCTCCTATTATTAGAATTAGAATTAAGTCGAACCGTTTCCTAAAATGTAGAAAAAAGTAAACGCTTTAATAATCCAGGGGAAGTACCATAATGTCGCTAATCCGATTATGAAATATGGCGTGCGTGTTTTTCTCACCGTATGTTATTTTTTTGGAAGAAATGGCATGTGTTTCACCTCTCACCCCTGACAGTTCTACATTGTAACTCATATTCGAGCTGTAGAAATCGGACTGTTATAGATCAACTGCATTTTTTGTTCACCACCAGTTATTTATTTAAACATTTCATTACTTATCAGCAATTGTTATGAATAATAAACAAATAGTTTTCAAAAATATCGAGTGTCTAAAAAATCACAATCAATAAACAGACGTTATTAATTTCTTACCTATCATGTGCGAGAACGTTATAGTAGTAACACAAAAAAAACATATTAAGATTTTTTGTTACATTTAACAGCGATTGGATTTTAATTCATTTTTTATACAATCCTTGTCAGGTGTTATGTTTTTGATAGGTATATCCAGGTTTGTTTAATATTAAAAGTAAATATCGATTTTGAGAAATATCGAAATTTCCACTTACTCAGCACTTTTCAATCGATCTCACTTAATCCTTATCCGAGTAATTACATTCGTCGAAATGCTCTTACGTTGACATTACAAATCCTTAAAGTGCTGATAAACAAAAATCTAAGCGCTGACAGAGGGAGCTTCCCCTAGTTTTACAAATTTAATTTTGCCAGTACCATCGCTGCATGTTTTGAACTTCCAATACAAGTAATCCTCACTTCCCTTCAATCCATAACAATATTTGTGCATTAATTTTCGCAGTGGCAACAATATAGCTCCTTGAGGAACTCTCACTAAGTATTTGCTAAACATGATGTAGAATACACAACAAACACTTATATGATTTAAACTTTTAAACTTTATCTTACATAAGTAGCCTGTAAACTTTTTCAGCACATTATTTAATGAAAAGCTGTTAATGTATTGCCTACGTAGCCGTAAAAACATAGATCGATGTTGTCAAAAGCCTCAGAGTAAATAAGATGATTACAGAAATGGATTATAGTTAATTCTGGCGTAGTTCTTGAACTGCAAAACTAAGTTTGTTGCGTTGATCTTAGTAATCCAATATGAAACTCATCAGGATGGCGTTGAGCCGTGAACGCGCATTTCAAGTTGAGATAAAGGCCCAGACATATAGGCGCACGTGGCAAGCGCGTGCTTCACCAATATGCTACCAAATGGGTGCAAAAACATCCTCGTCCCCTGAATTAGGGTGACCGTCACACCGGCACCGCCTTGATGAGTTCCAGATTGGTATGATATTGAATTAGGCACTTAGGAGAATCGACAAAAAATAATGCATCGGAATATTGGAATGAATTTGAATGTAAGGATGTTTTGGCGTGTAACTTTAAAGATGTTGCAAGTTTCTACGTAATTGGTTGTAGTCCGCCAATATAAGACAGCAATCAATCATATTTTGAGACCTCTATAAAAATTAAATTTGTAAATTTTTTCGGTACAAAACCATACAAAATGCACCTCTAACAAACACAACAAATCCAAGTTACGCTCCGGTGTAACAGCAAAAAAAAGTAACCCCAGAAGCGTGCCCAAAAATAAAACTAAAAATAACCCCTCCATTAACTAGTTAATGCGCTAACAATGTTCGTTGAAAAAAGACAGAGCGGCTGTACATTTGTATGAGTGGAACTGTCCAATCAAGGCTCTTCAGTTCCCGAGCCCGATATTGTCCTGTAGGGTACTCGTTCTGTGGTTTTACTTTTTTCGAGTACAGGTGAAAATTGCTGGCCGCTCGCTGCGTATTCATTTGTGGATTTCAGTCGTATGGACACGCGGCTTTACGATTAATTGGATTACGGACTTGAGTAAATTATTTTGGTGTTTTACTGTTTAAAGGGGATGTTTATTTGTAATGGACCATGACATGATGTGTGGATTTAGTTTGATATGGTTTTTAATGTTTTTATGTCAAAGTTTAAGGTTTTATTATGTTTCTAGTTAGTCTATCAGTGATATAATTTTATTCAGCGTTATATCGCTTGTTGTGAGGTTTAAAAAAAGAGCCTCTTTTTAACACAGTTATATTTAATTCAGCAAAATTGTATGTCATTTTAAACCGCTTTTGTTATTAACTCTTAACTCCCGTGTTTGTAATATAACGTAAAGCATTCTCAACATATCCGTTTAGCGGGACCTCTACTCTAAACAAGCGTGTTTCACGGAAATAAGCAAAAGCAAGTTGAAAATTTTAACAGAATTTCTACTCGAAAACGTGCGAATATGAGTTGCAAACTGCCACTAATGAAAGCCGCAATTACACCAGCATACGTCAAGAGGATGAGCTCCGGGCTGGCAATAAACGTTTAATTAAAAATAAAAAAGCTGGTCCGACTCCCGTTTCACAGATAGTTTCTCATTAAACTTGGTTTCAAACAGGGTCTCGTGTTTCAAAGGCAAGTCGCTCACCCCGGTGTGAATTAGGCCGAAGTTATACCTTAGCGGTGTCATATCATACCGTTTGATCATTTAGAGAATGTCTTCAAGGCGTTCCACTGTGACATTCTCCAGATTAAATTTAAGTGGAAGATAAAAGATTCACAGCTCCGAATATAAATTATGTTTTGGATCTACTCGTATTATATTAAAGATTAACTTTGGTTTTATTTTACACGTATAATTTTCGCTATTAATAAAGGCGTAAATTAAAATTATGTGGTATAATTATTCCACTTTTGGAATCTTATATGAGCCTACTAACTATACTGGGTATAATTTGTTCTATTAATTCAGTGTACTGCTTCAGTAAAATGTAGTTTCAATACCTATTTATTATTTACACGAGTAGTTAAAATAGATATTGGTATTTTAATTGTATTTTATCTAATTGAAAATAATACATAATGTTTAATAATGTCCCAATTCAAAACCTTCACGTCAAAATAAACAAACATGAACTCATACCAAACGGTATATTTACAAAAATAGAATGATCTGATTGTTCACAAAATTACTTCCAAAACGTCCCTCACAGACAACAGAATCAATCACGAAGAGATTACGATCTCCTACCATTTGTTCTCGTAACTGCTACCTATTTGGTGTCATTGAGGCTACTCGACGTACATACATTGTCTTCGAAAGGGTTTACTAATGGAAACTATAGGGAAAGGAATTAGGCTGTTCGGTTGCGTACATCATTGTCGTTTTGGTCATTAAGAAGACACGAGTTATTCGTATCGGTTAACAATAGATTTTATGGCACTACGAGGCGATAAAAAAGCAATTTTATAAGTAAGTTCTTAACATTGTTGAGGTCTTTTGGTATCGCCGCATGAACTTTTATTATATCGATCACATATGAAGCTCATTTGCGACGATTGTTTCACGAATAGCGTGCAAACAATGCGGGTACCACATAACACTGAGCATCATTATTGGATCGTGCTCGCGCACAACCAACCGCGAAATTTGTAACCCTCAAATCTCTATTTTTAAAGTTCCGCTTTTGGGTTCGACACACACCGAAATAATGCGGACTTTTATGTTCAGTCATAATCACATCCTTTCGTGTAAAATGTCTCAATTAGGTACGGGAGGATGTGTGGACACGGTTGAATTTAACGACTTTTGAATACGACTCTTTTGATGGTCGCGCCCGATTGGTGACTGTGATGAGAGTGTTATCGCCTTGTTCATATGTGGTGCTGTGTGGCCAATGGGGTGCTGATGTGATTATGAAATTGATGAAGACATTTCAAATGTTTGAAATATTTTAGCATAATAACAAGTCCATAATCATATTTTGTAAGTTGAGGTTAAAGAACACGGAAGAAACAATAGAACAACATTATGCAACAAATCACATTAAAAAGTCTAAACACCGGTACACTTGCACAAAGTTCAATTACCCGTTATCCGGAGCAACAATGAAGTTATTTCGCCCCCGCATTGATCTGTATCAAATCTATCGACACCTACGTGCATTGTCGATCTAATGAATGTATAATGAAAGCCGATATGAATATAAATAACTTAAAATGAATATTGTCGTGAAGATGTTCTATTTGATTGTACATCGGTATTTGTAATTTCGATTTGTATAGTTTATTGAACTTTTAGGGTATTCGTGAATTCCAAACCAAATTAGGTTATTCATAATGTTATTATTATTGAAGTTCGGATGGACGGTGAGAGCCGACAGTTAATATTTCTGGACTCCCAACGTGATAAGTTCGTTATTTATTTAGGAATATGAATTAGAATTTAATGTCATAAATATGGGAATGATAAATACATAATGTATAAAATAATGATGCTATCCCAGAGATATGTTAGAGAAAATACCGCATCGACTTAATAAAGTCGTATAGAAAAGTTTTACATATATTTTATCTGCATAAGACAAGTTACGGGTAAGGAACGACGCGAACATATTAAAAAACAAACGCAAATCGGTGTAATAAATCTGCGAATAAATAAAAGCCGGGCCCCTCTGTCTCCGCCCTCCCACGTAGGGTCAAAATAAAGGGCCTAATGAGGCCGCTCATGGCCTCAGTAAGTTATTCGTGTTACTTATTTAGTACTCTTATTACAGTTGGAGCCTTTCTGCGGATTGAGCCTCATTTGTTTCTGGTCTTAATTTTACGGCGCGGATTATTTTTTGTTTTATGTGGCAAAGGTATTAATGGAGAGCAAGCTAAAACTTTGTATGATAAATAATTTGCAAGATATGGAATATGTTTTCAGCAGAAACAAAAGCAGATTGTACCGTATTATGACCGGATAAAAAATTAAAATGTAACATTTGTATAATGGAAAATATAAAGCTTCCTAACAAAGGTCAGCTATCAAATATCACAAAAACTCATTCCGAGAAACAATATTCGCCGGAATTCAGAATCCCTAATAAGTAAGCAGATATCATCGTTTCCATTTTAATAAATAATCCTACTCCGTATAATGCTGGCTGAAAAACAAAGAAAGAAAAATCCAGCCGCGCTTTCCGCTCGAAGTAACCGTGGAGCGCAGGGGGACTAAGTTTTAACACGAGACGACCTACAACTCTAGTGCTCTGGCGACTCATTAGGGACCCCGCTCCGCTAGCGAGGGGCCTGAGGGGCCTCAGCCCAAGCAAAAGGGGTTCTTCAGCTTTCGAGAGCCATCCGTGTGCGCGTGTAACTACTACGTCACTATATGACACAGTATAACATTTGTTGCACTACGAAATTGATGCACTGGATTATACGTACTCTTCTTATTAAGGCCTTTTCTATTCTGTTGAGTTTAGAATGAAGATGTGAGTGCACTGTGCAATAATAGTACCTGTCCTCACGGCAGTTAGGTCGCGAGTTTCTCGCAATACGGGAACGTTGTGCGGCTACAATTCTCCGCTCACATATTTCAGACTTTGCAGTCTCTGTTAATTTGAAATTGTCTTAATTTGTTTTGTCTGAGAGGCACATTTGTTTCTTGGCCTCTAGAGTGTTTGTATTTGCAACGGAACGTGGCCTCTGCTGTCTTAATGTGAAATTTAAGTTATACTTAATTAAAATGAATATAGTTTTGTATTTTTATATAAAGTTCAAAGTTTCTTCTACTCTGCATTCTCTGATGTTAAAAGTTAGGTTGTCAGGATTATTGGTTAATATCTGATGATTATAAATATTGAAACAAAACAGAACTGACCTAACTTCCTAATAAAGTTCTTTTATCTACACATTTAAAGCAAAGAGGAAATATTCATGAGGAAATTTTGTAATATCAAAGGCTGCATTCTTCCAGAGCTAAATACATTATTATTGTGCTTCCCACAGGCTTATCAAATCGTACCACACTTACTTCTTTGTCCTTTTCATACAATATTATTTATTCCTCCTACAAGCACAAAGTACAAAGCCTATAAATTCAAAAGATTACAAGTAACACTACTGATTTTCCGATCGACCTCATAAAGTTTTATTTAAGTCATTTCTATACGCTCTCGTTAGCTTGCTTCTTGTATTTTAACCGAAGCCTTAGTAGAATCTAATATAGTGTTGGACAGTGTCACATAAATTGTCACTTTAAATGACCGTAAGATTCTACCACGGTAAGCTCATAAAGAAATGTGTAAAGACCTTAGCGGTTTAGTACTCGATACAGACAATCTGGATCGAGTAGGAAGTGTTAGCAATCGAGAACATTGTTTATGCATCGATTGACTTCAAACAGTTCGAGTTTGCTCGAGAATCGAGACATTAAGATAGGTAAAGACTTTATGAAACTGTTTTGTAGTTCAGTATACATATTCTCTATAGAAGTCTAGTCTACATAGTGGTTTTTTTAGCGTTTACAATTTTTACGTAGGTTGTTGTAAAATGCTCTATAACAGCATATTTTAGAACATAACAACGATTTGTCGTGATTTCTTAACCAGTGCTGGTTACAAACCTCTTCAATTTTACTTCAGTACAGTTATAGTGCTAGTAAGTGACAAATCAATTTTTATTAGATTCTCGTCACAATATTTGCCATAGTTCTCTCATGACTTGTTAAAATTAAACCATAAATAAATATGTGCTCTAGTAGCTGTATAGTTTCGGGAATTTCACTATCGAAATAGTTTCAAATAGTAGCGTACCCACAATATATGCATGCAATAACGACATTAAGACGTCCAGACCCCAAACTGTTAGATGCAGACAACATTGATCGAGTAGGTACTGAGTAAATATTCAGTTTGGACACCCTTCGCCTTCCCTGCAGGCCATCTATCGTTAAAGGCTAAACCTCAGACAAATCTACACCGGTCTTCACATCACTCTTAATAATAAAGGATCATGATGTAGATTGGCGATGATGTAGATCATGATAAGCGAAACCCTTGGCCCGAGATATAGAGGACTTAATCCCATAGATGTGGCTGGAAATCATTGCGGACTTTTTTATAGATAGAGTAATGGGTGATATCAATTTATTTGGGCATTTCATTGATTTAGAAAGAAGATTTAAGATATTCACATTCATGATCCAGAATGTGAATATCTTAAATCTGGATAAAAATTATCGAAGTCATATAAAAATTTTGAAAAAATACTTAAATGAAAGAGACAAATCGGATTTAAAGCAATCTAAGGTACGCAAATATTTAAACTATAGAGCAAGCAAAATGATGAAAGAAGAAAATCATAAAGCTTGCAAACAACTAGAGTAGAAAACGGGGTTAAGCTAACCTAAGAAAGTGGAACAAAGAATGAAAACAGCAAATAGAATAAATAGCATAAACATAATATCTTGTACGTTTGTCACGAAAGTAGGACAAGAAAGAATTAATGGAATGCAAGGTTGTTATAGAAGCCATAGATAGGCGACGATGCCGAAATATATCGAGTTACTAGTGTTAGTAATATCAAATTTACTTGTCTTGCTTGTTTATGCCGTTCATTTGAATTTTGGGAGATATTTTTGGTGAATAAAATAGATTGCAGTGCTTTGTTATTGATTCTTCCTTCTTGTATGATTAAATTCAGTGTCATTATTAACTTCTTACCTATATAACTAATTCAAACAGAAGTCTCACGTACGTAACTTAAGACTGGTTAGGATTGTGAATATACTTTACACGGCTTGGGTTTCATCATAAAAAAGTTATGGTTATTTTAATGGCCACGCCTGAACACATATATTAATGCAATTCTTCCACTTATAGCAATAAATAGGGTTATAGTTAATAATGGGCACAGCTTACAAATTAGACAAAATATTTGGTAGTTCTTTGCTTCAAACCTGTCTAAAATTTCGTCAGTCTGTACCCTGTACGTACTCATTACTTAAAAGGATTACAATTTTATCCTACGCGAGGACCGGCCCATCGGTTGCGTTACTTGATCTCCTCTTAGGCGTAATGATTGATGCGCTGTGGATTTACTTTAATGTAATTAATGAGCCTATTTGACATGGGCCCTTTTTGCCCCATTTTAATCTTTTTGCATACTAGTATTTTTTATAGTTGCCGAAAGATTTTCGGTTACGATTTCGGTTGCGGAGTCAGTCAATGAGCTTGTGTAAAGAGTATTTCAATAATCAACAGGTGCAAAGATTTTATTAAAACAAAATTACTTTCACGGTGGATCATAAAAATCTTCGCCAATCACTGAACAGGAAATTGCTTTAAAGTATTCAATATCATGTTCAAACCGCTTAAGCGTCTTCATATTATTTTGACGAGCCGTAATCATACCATTCTTTGTTTCAAAACTACCGAGGAATCCACACACTACAAAAAGTTCTAAAGACATTTTAATTTCATAAATTGTAAAGAAAATGCCTACATCGTTAGAGACACGTGTCACCACTTTGTTGAAAAAAAAAACAGGAAAAGGTAGTCGTTAAAATTTCTGCATGGGTCAACGTGAAGGTTAGGCATACGAGGGGACGAATTCGACGATCCATGGACATCATTATCGTACAAAGTACCATGTTTAGACGATATTGTACTTAACAATACAGTATAATAATATCGTCCTGAATAGAAATATAAAAAAAGAAAATTTCTGCGAGTTCATCGCGGAGATTCAGAATTCAATATTTTTTTGTTGTCTCCTGTGAATTGTGAACAAGTGACAGATTTATTTGATACTAAACTGAAGGCTCGGTGTATTTATTTGCTATTCTGCGGGGATTCTTTTGAGAAATTCTGTGAAAATCAAATAAGTTTCTTCTTGTTATCAATATTCTCGATACAAATAAACACGTATAGTAGGGTGGAGCGATTTTATTTTTTTTGAATTTTTGCTTCGGCATACCTGTATAAAGTTGCTATTTTAGGTCATTACTAAATACGAGAAAGCTCAGTTTGTTTACGTCAAGTTTAGAGGTGCCCCCATCATCGTAAAGTTTTGAAAATTTGCGCAAATTCCATAAAATCGCAAACATTGTATAAACCCGGAATTATATTCTTAGCGATGCTTTATTAGTGTAAACTAAACAAGATTGAACTTGAAACGTGTTTGTTCTGATCGGTAGGTAACGGGGTGCGGGGAAGGGGTATTTTTTATTTCACTCCCTCACATCAAAGAAATGGCATTAGCCAACTCGCGCGCGTACACGAGCTCACTTGTTTGTCGTGCACTTAGGTACTTGACACATCGAATCTGACGGCTGGGAACAAATACATATATTGTAAGTAATATTTTTCACATTCAAAACATGCAGTTTCGGTTATAACCGTAGTACTATTAAAAGTATTCTTTGTCTTAATTACAGAAATATGTTGCAAGTTAAAACACGACAAATGTCAAGCTGTCCTGCCTCTGGTTTGCCAGAAAAGTTAACTGTTTCCCAGTTACCAACTTACAGCGACTGAATATGAATTGAAGCCTGATATAACAACAAAAGAGCCAACAGTTCATGAAATATCTGAAAGGCTGGCTCAAGAAGTTTTATAAATATGGCAAAAATCGTCGCTGCCAACTGTAAGTTTCAAAAGAATCCTACAATTGATTCACGTTTATCATGACAAATACAGATGCTTAATGAAACCATATCGAGGCCGTCCAACGGACATTAAATACCAAGAAAAAAATAATAAATTCATATCAGACTCTCATAGTTTCTTTGATATTTGTAGCTGCAAATGCAAAGTTATATCGGATTGTAACTGTCCTAAAGAATGTCGCATTCCCAAGGAGGAAGTTGTTTTTTTATTGGATCAAAGAACGACCAGAAAAATGATGATAGGCGGTGTCGATGTGGCTACAACGGCAAAAATAAGAAAAAACAAGAAAGAAAAGAAAAAGCTTTATATCGCAGTAGAGAGGTAAACTATTTTGATAAACCTTGTTGTTCTCGTTCATTGACTGATGATTTGGTAACAGAAAGCAGCAGCTCATGCGATAGTTTGCTTGTGCCATCTACTAGTCCTCAGTATAAAAACCCAGAACAGGTAAAACATAAAGCTTCGCCACCTAATAAAAAAAAACGATTGAATTTAACCTCATTAGCTCTTGCATGCGATCGTACTGGAGTTTCGGATAGAGCCGCTGCTATTATAGCTTCTTCTGTCTTGAAAGATGTTGGCATTATTGAAACCTTGAAAAATGTGGTCAAGAACGGTCTCAGCATGTGTCAGATTATTGATTTTCCATGTCACACTCAAGCAGTAGAGCGCTGCATCAAGTTGGTGACAGAAGCATCAAATGCAGTTTGTGGAGATAATAAAAGAGACGGTTTCATTAGAGCGAGACTGCTTTCGCGTAAACGAATACCTACTTTTAATACGAAAAAACAGTTTGATATTTAAGTTTGCTTTTTTAATGTTTAATTTTTGCAATAAATAGAAAAATTGGATTTTTTTATATTTTTTATTTTCATCTCCTCTGGGGCACCTCAAAATATTGCGACTGGTAAGTCAAATTTTGTACACTTGTTCTGAATATTATAAGACAACTTTTCATCCCTATTCCGTTGAGAAAAAACGATTTTTTTTTTGCTCCATACATTTTCGCTCCACCCTAACGTATAGTCATTCATGTCACTAGTCATTCAGTTTCATTGTTAGGTTTTGAAAGACAACTTTATTTTTATTTGCCAACAATGTTTTAATAATCGTAAGAGATCGAGAGATCGTATATTTACCTCAACGAGTGTTTTTTAAAGTGTGTATCTCTGCATTATATTCTAGTTCCATGCCTTATGTTGGCAAGTATGAAGCCATAGCTAAGACTAAGACGCCTTTTGACATAACTTTAATAAATGAATGTAATTCCGACAGAACGAGGGATCATCCGTGCGACTACAGAAATGCACTCGAGTACAATATCAAGTTTGCACGGAAATGTTGCATGACATAAGCAGATCAACTTCTTAGGCTCTTGTGATGGTATAATAGAGAAGAGGTACTATTCAAAACTACGCACTTATGTAGCTAATTCAGAAACAACTCATTATGAGTAGGAACCTTACATTAGAACGTTAACATATACCCATTCCTATTAAACAAGTATGTACATACAGCTTGTGTTCAAATCGCCCGAACCGTACCGGTATTTCACTAAAACATAAACGTAAAATACCCATCATTATCCCCAAAGCTGTCCACGAAATACGAATACAAAAATAATAAACAATAACGATATTAATAGAACCAAGGAAACCGGCACTTACAACGCGATTTACTAAACGATCGAACGTTAAAAACTGTGATCAAGTAAATGGTCCAAAACGTCCATCGATTTGGCCGGAAAGCAGTTATTTCGATGCCCATTTCTTCAAAGGAAAAAATCTTTGAGACATCCACCAGCTATATGGAACGAAAATACTATCATTAACCAAAGGCCTTCGTGAACCGTCCAAAATATATGTTAATTCCATTTAATTATTTTTATTACAGAATATTTTGGGTCTCGGGACGAAATCCTTTATTATTTTACGTTTTAAGATTAAGTTAGGTACTTTAATGTTGTTACCTTCTTTTGTTTTGGATTTCTCACAATTACAGGTAATTTGTTTGAATAATCTTGAGTTTTACGAAAATTAAAGACTCGGTGTCAAATTGATAATAAAAAATGTTTTGTAAAAAATAAAGTTGAATTTTTTTTTTTCGATGCTGCATTCATACTATAAAAATATTAATGTAAATATCAGCCAAAAAAACATAATTCTTTAATAATTTCTTGGATCGTTTTAACATTTGTTGACTCAGTGTGCTTAAGTATTTTAAAATGAAAAACTTACCTGATTGATATTTAATAGGCGACCGTTTGGCGTCGTGCGGACACCTTGGCATTCACGATAATTTGATCTAATAAAAAATTAAAAGCATTTTGAAAACATCATAATGGTAACAACGGCATAATTGCTTAATGGCAACCCTAAATTGTGATTCCATATTATTTATTCATGAGTCGAACATCGCCGATCTTCACATGCGATCGAGCGTTTGCACCGAGCCCCGAAATTACCTATCCCATTATGTCATCAACCGTTTTATGAATCTAAATTCTTTATGATACGAATTAAGTATCTTTTTATAATGGACCATGGTTGCATACACCCTCGATTAACTGTAATAACCGTTTAACAATCCGGTCAACTGAGTATGTAGACGATGTAGTTGCTTAGTCACATTTTAATAAGTTCAGGTCAAAAACGATTGGAGGTCGATTCCATGAATGATCATCGCCTAAGCGCGTTTTGATTACCGTAATCACGTAGAAGGATGTATTTAGCAAAAATAATTTGGTCTTATTATATTAATACGCGATATTTTCACGGAATTGATATGAATCACAGCGTGTGCATGATAATGCTAATGAGGATCATTTACTCGGGGATAATTTTTATAATTAGGGTATGGCATTCGAGTCACAAGACAAAAACGTAATTGTCGGATGTCGTGAAGATTTTAATCAGTTGATTTATGAATTGCCGTTTGTTGAGGACAGTGTGAATAAGACTTGATTTTTTTCGGGATGTTTGCTAAACACAACATTTTTATTTTGATAAATAACTTTGTAGTACAGGTTGTAAATAGAAGAATGGTTAAAAATACGGTCGATTTGTTATCATAATTATTTTCTACGTCTGTAAGGTGTAAGAGAATGTTATTATTTAAAGGATTTTTGTTTCGATGTCAGCAATGTTTTGCTCACAAAAATAAGTATACGACTTTTCACAAACAACAAATAAAAGCTATTCTTATAACGTAAATAATAGAAACTTAATAATATCATAACTGCAAACTTTCTAACTAGAATTTAATAACTGGCCTATTGGATCGAATTCTCACCATCGTTAAGCAATATCATTTTCAATTAAAAAGCAATTTTGTAAAAATACAACGTCACACAGAATAAAGGGTAAGAGCATACTCCAAACTTAAAATTGTTTCGAAAAAATAACGGTGAGACAAAAGATAGTAATTTTGAAGGCAAACGTTTGGGAACCCATCACATTCGACAGAACGATCATTGGCCCGTAAAATTAAATGCTAATACAAATTATTATATTCAAACTAGAATGTGGCTAACAGCATTATAATAAGAGACCTCGGGAAATGAGATCGCTCGTAGCGATGACTAATTTGGGTAATTCGTGAATAGATCTCGATATTATTTTTTTAGCTTGCTGTACCCAATTTTGTACACGGAACTGTGTGTAATTTAGAAACGTACCGTCAGTAAATAAACCGCCTTTTTGATGTTTTGTTTTAATTACGAAGGTATTGAAAGCTTGATTATCACACCGTGAAAATATTAATTATTTTGGGTGCCTTTTGTGCTGTTTACTTTATGTTAAGGGTACTGATATCTTGTTATTTATGCGGCTAATTGTTTAAAGTTGAACGAAATGTAATTTTAGGGTTTTCTGGTTTGCTGTTTGTGTATTCAAAATGGCATTATCTTTTTGATTTTTTAGCACTTGCAATATTATAATTACAAAAAGGTAAATATAAGGTATTTGAAAATTTGTTTTTTGGACATTTGACTGTTACTTATCTAAATCTAGGTTATAAGGGAAAAACTGCGTAATAAGATTAAATATTTTAAGTAGAGTTCATGAATATTAGAATAAAAATATAAGTTAATTAAGGCCTACTATTAAACAGATATCCAACACTTTTGAAGTTTTAAATGAAGAGTCAACAGCGTGTTTATTGAAGTGGGGTAACTTTTAATGAGTACTTAGTTCGAAGTAATTCATCGCGTGTGACAGACGCTTTCAATAATTAAAGTTTTCAACTAATTATGTTTGTAAAAGATAAGTGTTTGTAGGTTAATGGGTTTATTAGTTGTTAATTTAGTTTCGTTGTTAAAGAGAAATTTTGTAATGGCTGTGGGTGCTTTAAAAGTTTAATTTAAATAGAGTACTTCAGACGATTGTGAACAAAAGTATTGGTAGTTTTTAATTTAATTAAATATTTTATTTTTCTTTGCATTTTTTTATTTAAGCTTCTATACAGGTATGTACATAAATACACTACTAATGGGAGGCGAGATATGTGAAGATGTCAACGTTATGATCGCACAAAATTCTATTGATTTCAGGCAAAACGGGAACTTTCTAGGAACCTACCAGTGAATATTAGAAAAAATCTCTCAAGAAAAGACATGAAGCTTTCACGTATAACATCCGATACGTTTCAAACTACAAGCTTCTAAGTACGTCTACTTGTACTCAATAGAGTCTAGGTATATCATTGTCCGAGTAGACCAAGTTGTTAGCTCATCCAGTAAGTGCTATAGAACTCCATTCTCCTCAGTTAGGAGCATCAGTTTAAGAGTACGAGCAAACTACACACTAAACAGTCGGCCGATAGTTGACCCGACGGTTGGCAATTGTTTTTTAAGGAATATCTTGATTCCAATCTAAAGAAGGACTGATACCTGCTAAATATGTGCCTCATCTTTGTTATGTGCGTACTACCATTCATCTTCATACAGTGTTAAATCATCAAATGACCCCTCTCGCTGTGGGATAGCCGCGTGAAGGAGTCTCAGTCTCTTATTGACTAAAACCCATAACGTTCCTTCTTAGGCCTTTTATGTACCAGGGCCGTGGTAACTCTTTCGAACAATCCCACAGCGTACTGGGTCTACCTGCTAAATACTTGATCTTTGTAATGTGCGGACTACCATTCATATTCATACTGATTGGTGAGTCCGACAACAAACTATCGACCGACTAAAAGTTTGCAGTTTACGGGTACTCCTAGGAGCATCAATTTAATACCAGCCCGTCTTAGTGCTTGTGTAAGATCGGCTTGAAACCACATTATGCCGATGTGGTTTGTCAAACTGTTATCATAGTAAATGTGGCGAACATTTGCGGTATAATATACTGCCTAAAATAATATCTGGTAATCTAGGCAGATATTATTTTAAGTGATATTAAAGGCAGTTAACTGAAATTAGGTAAACGATGAATTGACTTAAGCAATGGCGAATTAAATAACATGCGAACTTTGCTGTTCATTACAGAATATGCCTATAAAAATATGTGCAAACATGACATGTTTGCACATATTTTATTGTGTTTAACAGCTTGAAGAAGGGTATAAATATATACCTAAAAGATAAGTACGTATAGATTTACCAACCCTTTCAAGGCAAAATATGCCAGCCACACTTATTTACCCATAACGCCTCACCACATCAAATCCGCAACTGACGCAACATCAAAACCGTAAGAAGCTTCCCAATATTTACATATTCTGACTACAAGGTTATATACCTTATATATGTGCTTACCAATCTGCGGGCCAGACTCTGTCATAACATACAGCAATCCAATATTGAAGATACACAAGTCGGGCTAAAGTAGAGAAGGCTTAAGGTCCTATGTGAGCGATCTGGATACGAACGTGAAGCGACGCGACGCGAAAACAACAAACAGTCAATTTCTTTTCGAGTGACTTTTGTGATGTAGCGCGGTACGGTATAGTGCAGCTTACATCCTTCGATTCGCTTTGGATCACTTCACGTTGATTCGCCCACGTAGGACGCAGTCATTATTACTGGTTCCTAGGTGGTACCTATGATGCAAGATGGTTACAGGCGTCCTATTGTGCCTATTGGTTTAGCTGGAGTGTTGACTGGTTCCAATTGTGGTGAGACGACGGTTCGTGCTACGAATGACCCTGGGCGATTCTAACAATCACACTGTCACAATACAATGACTGTTAGGAACATAACCAATTGTGTATGGAACTAGGGATAGCTTGTTAAGGAGAATTCTTGTGGCTGTTACGCAGCAAAGTTGGAAAATCGAACAAAATTTGAATTTGGAGATATACAATCGGACTGGCTATATAAATCGGGCTTTGCAGTTATGGCCGTCGATATATTGAAAATTGACACTCACCAACAGAAAGCCATTTATGCAAAGAAAAAAAAAACAAACCAAAGAAATAAATCATAAACGTATGATTTACAACAGGCTGAACAACTTTGAGCCTATAACTTAACGACTACTAATCAGGAGATGACATAATAAAAGTGAAAAAAGAAATCCCTGGCATAAAATATTCGAACAGGCCCCTTTCAGATGACGTCGCACGGGCATAAATATTCTCTGACTTGAATGAAAGCGTAGTAGCTGGACTGTAAGTAGTGGTCAGAGCAGAGGGTAACTAAGAATCTATTATTTTCCTTATATGCAAAAAATACGTATTCTGAGTGCTGCTTCACTCTTATTATTATTCGTAGACTATAAGCTACTTCTAATTTTGATTTTTGAGTGACGTTGACTTACACCAATATTTCTCGAAAAGTAACAAAGGTCTTGATATTTTCCTGTCCTTATATAGTAGTTTAGCAAAGTGACAGATTTGCTATTTGATTATGGATTAAATAACGTAAGGATTTTCAAACCTATCCCTACTTTGGTATTAAAGTCTCTAGTGCCATTTCAAGTTATTATACATAATTAATATTTATTCATTCCTTCTCAGCCAAAATAAAATTTAATTATTAAAACACAAACCAAACTACAACCTACCACACAGCACCACGCAGCATTTAAAAGCAAAGCCTTAAGTGCTAACCGCCGATTATCCAGATTATATGACCATTGTAAATCATCTAATACTTAGCCTCCCTCTGCACTTCGATATGGGCCCATGTGAACTATGAACTATAAAACTGAAGCATTGCCTTTATCACACAAAAGGGCTCCATATCTCGTTATGTAGGTCCAACAATGGATTCTGCCGTAAAAATTGCAAATAAGCCAGTTTTTATTATGGATGGGTCCCGTAATGAGATGGACCGGCGGAATTTATTGTACTAAAAATGAGTAATATCATATTTCTATATTAAGGTTTTAGTATCAGGTTCGAAGCAAAAATCTGATATAGGTAAGTATGTACATATAAAATACATACGTGTACCTGTCTTGTTTGCTAAGATCACAAGTCACGGGCGAATGTTGTGATAGCGATAGCAATTTAATTAGCGCCAAGACAAAGGATAGAAAGAGCAAACACCTTATTATTGGCCTTTGTTAATCTGAAATAATAGTAGATCTGGATTGAAATAGTGAGACAAATAAATAAATACAACCCGTGATTGATTTAGTAAATTGGGATGATATATCTATCTTAGGAATGGAGTCTAAAAATCAATTATCGAAATGAGGCTGCACTATTCTTGATATGAGCTAAACTCTAAATTAAATTGAAAGCTTAGGTACAGATATGAGAGGTGTAGTGTTAATAATAAAAAAAAACCTTTGACAGAGAAGGCTAAGTTATCTAACGTCTTAACGATATAAAAGAAATTGAAACAATCCTTAATGAACAAAGTGAATGAAGACTCATTTTACCATTTGATATCCCACCCATTAACGTTCTTAATATTAGCAATATGATACTTGAAGCCAATGTAACAGCCGTTGAACATTTTGAAGAGCCATCAGTCCACGACCAGCTAGACGTTTGTCCCTGAAGTCTAGACAATGACGGCTTAGATGCCAATAAGGACTCTTTACCAGCACATTGAGTGTAACGCTTGTAAAAGGATGTTTGCAAAGAAAACTGACTCGAGTCTATTGAAAACTGTTGATCTTGGAAAGTTATCGGAATATTGTTTAAAATGATGAGCGTTTTCATGAGGGATAGAATTAGGCTTTGATGTTAAGTTTATTAGAGTTAGTCTTAATAAACTTTTTTGTTGGACTCTTCTAATGGATCATTTGTCTTATTTCAATGATTTAGTAGATGCTTTACTCGACATGATATACGCTTAGGGATACACTAGTGATTTCTCCAATTATTTTTCACTTACATCTTTTGCAGTGTTTCGACCAAAAGTATTTACATTGAATTCAACCATTCCTTTTACCCATGACTCAGAAATTTGGTCCTACTGACCGCGCCTTTAAAAGTCGCAACCACATCTTCGAACGGGGAGGCGGCCATGATGATTTCCAATTACCTCCAATGCGCTGTTCATCATACGCTGGCAGGGTCCACGTCACTTTCACAATCTCTCATAACAGTTTACTGTGCAACCTGAAGGGTAACAAATTATAACCTTTTTTGTTTCAACTGTATGAGTAAACCTTTATGTTGAAATATTAGACGTTTTCTTAAAGAGTTTCGAGTAGGTTTTGCGAACTTTTTGTATGATGTGGTTTCTTAGGGTTCCAGACCGCTGAAGGTAAAAGGTATCAAAAGATCCGCGTGATCAATTGGTGTTTGAGTCTGATTCTGGGCCTGGGATTTTTTTTGAGTCGTTCAAAAAGTCAATGTTTTGCAAATTTTATTTCCAAACATGATAATCTAAAGTAAAATAATAATATTAATGTCAGTAAATTCATCAGCAGATATAAGACACAATGTGCTAACTCTGCCTGAGGCAATCTAGCAAAAATGTTTACCGTTCGATTGCGTAGACTTTTTCTGGAAGCCCACACGATACATTTTCACTTTTTTCTTTATGGAAATGTCAATAACAATGTCAACAAACAGACGATCAAAAGGGTTTACGCCTACATACTAAACTTCTAAGAAACGTAGTTTCCCAAAATCTTATTTATTGTACTGAGAATTAACATCATAAAGACGAATCTAAGATCCGTCAATACATAGATCATATTTAAAAAAGGAATTCATGTTTATAATACGTTTTTAAATTCCATATTATTGGACAGTTATTGTCAGAATGGAATGGATTAAACCTTCATGTTACCAATATGGTGTTGTGATGTGTCAAAATATTCTAAATTCAAAATGTTTCGACATTGTACTTGCATATATGCTTATTCCTTTGATTTTCAGAAGTCGACGAAAGTATTTTAAAACAACATTTTGTTACGTATAAAAATTGTCGCTATTATTCGTAAAATATTTTTAAATTTTCTGGGCTTTTACTTCTCTTACCAAATAAATATAATCACTGATTTCTTTGACATCGCTAATTTTAAAAGATTTTTCTAAAAATTTTAAAGCCCATAGTTACAAAAATTTAAGTTCGTATTCAAAATAAAATAATATTAATTTATGTAGTAACAACTCATCCAACACTATAATATTGTACCCTTCACTTCATACAACTTATGCTTTCATTACCAACGTAAAAGCCTTTCATATCGCTAATTCACTGTCAAGTGCTATGAAAAAATACGCACGAATCCTCTACAAAATACATACAACTCCAACTTAAACAATCACCAACTTTACGAGCATTTAAATAAAGCACATTTTTGAATAACGAATTTTATCATAAACGTCATAACGTAACTGCAGTGGTATTGAAAATTAAACCGTGATGCATTGAAATTAAGGTTGAATATTGTGCAGTGTGACTAGTCGGAATTTAAAGTAGCAAAAATGTATACTTACAAGAGTTACAAGTATCCATTTGGATATCTAGTTTCGCAGTGCGCCGCGTTCAATTATAATGACGAGACATCTATACATATAATAAAATGATAGGAAAGTCAAAACTGTACATTGAATATTTTTTTTAAAGAATACTTGGGGGGTGATCTATTATCGATTCTGAACCCAAATATATAGTTTTTAGAATTTTTGTCTGTTTGTCTGTATGTCTGTTTGTCTGTATGTTTGGTCTCACTGAACTCGAAAAGTACTGCATAGACTTAAATCAAATTTTGCATGAATATTACCTGGGAGCCGGTTCAACATATAGGATATATATTATCACGCTATCACCTACGGGGGATGAGCAATGAACGATAATTTCTGTTAACGTTTCTGCAACAGCGGGTGCAATAATGACACATATTTGAATGTTGAACTTTGTAAGTTTATCGGCCTATTATCAATCTTTACATAGAAAATAACGCTTTTATAAGTAACTTGAGCAAAAAACTGAATTTAAAGAAATGATATCTTAAAATTATAGATGAAGAAAATCATGCAGAAACAGATGTGCCATAAAACTGGTAGTAGGTAAAATATCAATGAAAACAGACTTCACTTTGTCATGGTATGTTCTTACTTTCAAGAAAAAATTATATGACAACGTGTGTATTTCGCTACTATAAAAACACTACAAGAAATATCAGCGCATCATCAGGGACATTTTTATAATTCTTTCACCATTAGAAAGCTACATTATCTGCGAGTAACATAGGGTATATTTTATCCCGGTGCGGGCAGTAGTTCCCATGGGAAGCGGCACCCACGTCCCGAAGAAATTATGAACTTCCCCACATTCTTAAAAAGTCTACATATGTTGTTCTGACATAATATAAGCTAATACCTCTCATAAACATGAATATCCATTCATTTCATCCAATAACAAACATGCATCACACTGAAAGTGCATTGCGAGTCTAAGATTTTATTATTATAAAAAAAAAACATTGTAATTAATATTCAAACATCCTTAAAAATAAGTTCCTGGTTTTAATATATTAGATTATTTTGAATTCACTTACATATAAATAGAAGGTCCTTATTAATATACTTTTTGAGTAATGAAGAATGTAGGCAAAATACGACCGAAAACATTGTGTCACTTCTAAAATTAACATCAATGGGAATAACTACCTGTCACAATACGTCAACAAGATGTCAACAGAAGACAAGAGTTCGTTCGTTCTGAAAACGTACAAACTACGCGTCGCAGGCCAGAGACATACTTGCTTTCAACTTCGGATCACAAATCATCGAGCTAAGAATTATATCACAAATACACCGTTTACAATTACGAACAGTCACAGTCAGACCCACGGACTGAGTCTAAAAAAACACCTTTTATATAGCTACGTTTATATCATTTATATTATTCAGTTACAAAGACAGAATTACTATCAAACGTGTTTTCGCTAAATGTTCTATTAGTTTTTGCAAACATACATTCTCAACTCTGATCTCATGGAGGTGGCGCCCGGGTGTCACCACTGTGCGGACTGTGCGACCTATCGCACCCGGCCCCGGTTTAAACCATGATCTGGAGCGAGAAGAAATGGGATGACAAAGAATGAGGCGGCGGAGCGACTGAAAATTCCCAACTCTCATCCCAGCCACTGCGGTAAGACACCACGAAAGCCGGATGTCGAGAGACGACTCCCGGCCACCGTAGGCGTGAGCGATTAGTTTTGAGTGGGTCATCGACCTTCCGGCTTCTGGGAGACCCGCGCCCCTCAAGGAGATTCAGCAAACCCCTGTGAGGCCCACTAGGGCCAAAGCCTGACACTCCCTCACGCTGCTCAAACTGATGGCTGAGAATTACGTAACTTTCCAGGATGCCATGCAACGTGTTGCAAATGCCCAGGCCTTTGGGAGCTTGGTAATCCTTTTCTCCACCTTAACTTGAGTTTTGTGGTACATGAACAAATTAGAATAGTAATGAATTAGGTCATCTTCATCACGTATTTACCAACTCTTAATGTTCATCATGCACACCCGCTTCTCTAACTTTATTGAAGGATCACTAAAATTGTTTCAGTTAGTTTAACTACGCTACTATAGCCCGTTGTCAAACCTTTTAATAACAATTCTGTAGAAGTGTGAATATCGAATGTGTAATACATCGAATTTCCGTTTGTGCATTGCACAAAAACCAACGTTATGATTTTCGAGAAGTCAAAAGAGTCGGCCGGCTAAGAATTATATTCATCGTTGGTTAATTGAATACATTTTCAGAAACCACAATAACAGTAGGAACCAAAGCGAATGATCGCTTCATAGAGCTCTGATTTTCTCGAGGCGATCAAGTCAGTTCTGGTCTGTTCGTTCATCAGATCTTTGAAAGCGGTTCGATGATAATATACTGTTGTCCTGTTTACCTACGTGTGACACATAATATGGTATTTAAACGTCCTCCGCAAGAGAGCGAACGTTTGTGCTATTAATAAAGACGAAATTTTACCGTTGTGCAGTAGTGACGCACAGTATACACAGCACTTATGTTTCTTCTGATCTGCTGGCTCCACCAAGAAATGACAAATTGCGAGCGTACATTTTGAAAATCTTGGAAGAACTGCAGGCTTCAAGTGCCAACACACGAATTGGACTAACTCTCTCGGACGTATACTTTACCTGATCGTGAACTAATGCAAACATTTCGGTGGATTTCCAACATAACATAGTGAGTGAGTGCACAGAAAATCCCCGAAATACAAGTAGTGAAACTATGCGCTTGCCTGATGACTCAGTCATCATCCACCCAGCTATTCCTCAATTGTGTGGGTGTTGGCTTCCAGTCAAACCGAATCTTTTTGAGTACCAATGTTTACTTGGAGTGCCTATCTGATCTCTTCAACCCAGTGAACTAGACACCGCGTTATCCATGGTAAGTAAAACTGTTTGACAGACTTTCTGGCTCCTGATTTGTCGCAGCTGCTGCAGAAAATGTACAAATGACAACTTTGTCAGACCTTTGTTTTATGTGAGAATTACGTAATCATTTTCCAACTCGGTTGACTAGATCCAGAGATTTCCACAACGTCACAAACTTTACTTCTTTTGTTTAGATAAATAGTCACACATCGTCGACACCACCTTGATTGATCAACCCGTGCTGCTGCTAAGTGGTAATCCTAATTATATTGTTATGTAAAAGAATACACCTACGCTACGGCATAAGTAGTATTTTGACAATTCCAAATTGCCCACGCAGACGAAGTCGCGGGCAACAGCTAGTAGACAATAATTGAATTGGAATGCAAACTGTTTTGACATTTGTCAAGGGGAAATAGAGTTCCATCGTGTAATCCAATTGGTTGATATAGAAACTATTTTTCTATTTAATATGGCGCAAGTAGTATTTTAAGTTGATTATGTAGGTATATTGAGATCATGTTCCTTTTATTATAATCAATGTTTCTAAGTGGAGAGGATACACTATTTGATAATGAATATCAGATGAGAACGGTTGACATTATACATATATTTTATCAGTTTCATGGGACGCGAGTGATACCACGAAAAACAGCTATAGTATTAAAAATCAGCCAAAGGTACCAACTCCTTTCGTTACATCATCTTTCCTTCATTAATTACTATCACTTAAATATTCTGTACACAGAAAGCATTATATCAATTAAGCAAACCAGGAGTTAACCTACATTCACAATTGTTGCGTGCCTCAATCGTCAATTAAATACTACTTAAGAACGTTTATTCAAACGACTATCAGCTTCATTAATGCACTATTAATTGCTCCAGTAATTTCTCTTACATGATATTTTGCATATTCCTTTAAATTACCCGTATCAACACATGATATTTTGCATATCGTTTAAATTACCCGTATCAACGTAAACAGACTCCGAACCACGGCTGAGAATTTTCTAATGGAAAAACTTTTAACACTAACCGCGATCAAATTGAATTATGAATTGAAAAAGGCTTTTCCAACACGTTTTCACAACGGACACACACAAGCATTCAATTATAAACATTTAAATAATAAACAGTATGTTTTTGTAATTTGTGAATTAGTTTTTGAAATGTTTGGGATAATTTTAATAATATGTCAGAAACAATCAAACATTTAATTCCATTAGAAAATAAGCAGGCTCATTTCTACGAAAACTTATTTGAAAAACTGAAAAATAATCGTCAGGTCAAATCTAAAGTAAAATATAAAATACTAGTACAAAATACATATTTGATGAGCAGAAAAGAATATGTTTCTTTTTTCTGCCATTATTTATTCAGTGGCATATCAAATATTTTTTCTAATTATCTGAAGTTTATATTTACATACATAGATTTTTTTTTCACTAAAACGAGTGAACCCCTAAACTGAAAATATCGTAAAAAAAATTCTCGTCACCAACCCGTGGGTATACTCCAAAATAGAGCACCAGACCACGCTATAGATAAACTGGATTGCAACTAAAAGTTTTCCATTGAAAACTGCAAACCAGCGACACTGCGTAGGACGACCTCTAATTAGGAACTACGCCTGAACTGTGACCGGCCCGTTGCTACAATGTTACTAGACATTATGTGCTAAAGGTACGGTTTTCAGGCTTTTTTTATTACCTACGCGTTTATGTTTAAATGGAGTTAGGCTTTTTAGTGTTTGCGGTTAAGTTTAATGAGGAAAGAAGGCTGTTTTGGCGAAGGTACGTATTTATTAGAATAAGATGTATTATTTTTATTCCTATTTCCTGAAATTGTTGTTCGCAATACGTGTCCTAAGGGAGTCTTTACGTAGTAAAATAGAGAACCTGTATTTCCGTATTAGACTCTTCTGAATCTAAACAGTAATAAAACCATCAGTCCACTTTTATAATTTTGTAGTTCTGAGTCCGAATTATAAAGAAGTCTGTTCAAATAATTGACGCTTTTTCAGCAACTAAGATCGTACCTCAACTAATATCATAAAACACTCATACGATAAGTACCAGCTACACAAACTATTAGCTTAAGTCAAATACGAACCAAAAGAAAATCATAAAAAATACCACTTTAAAAACCAAACGAACTGCAAGTCGTCTAGACTTTTTACAACAACGTTCCAGTCTTAAAAACCGAAAGTTAGACCCAGACTTCTGTACTAAAAGTACCTAAACGTAAACTAAACACAGAGAGTTGAGTGGCCGTTATTTTTAATGAGAAATAAACGGCAGGCTGTGGTTAGACCGTTCTTAACGAAGTCTGCAGCCAAATATCCCACGTCGTGGTGTCCATGAGTGTGTAATAAAACCTCGTAATTGCAGACCTTAATGCAGAGTTTCTTTTTTTTTCGGCGGCGTTTTCTCTATGGCTGGTTATAATTTTCGCGGGTTTAAGGCTGGAAGGAATAGGTCATTAGTCCGTACATTTTTAATGACTTTTGTCAAAGTAATTCGTAACAAGATGCATGATGAATTTATAATGAAAGTTAAGAAAAATAAAAAGCACGCGACTGCGTTAGCATGTACTAATGGTACATGAAAAAGAAAAAATACGTTGAATGGGGCGTTAATACTATTTATAATGCGATAATAAATATTAATCACCACCCATTAAATTCCTCATTCCATTGACACGATTCTATCAATATTCTAAACCTATCAATATAACGCTGCGTCATAGAACTCATTTTTCACATTACATCGTGGGAAACGCGTAATGTATGCAAAGTGCTGACAATTTTACGCTGCATCGATCTTCAAACTATAATCTATAGACTATCAGTAAGCTATAATAGCCCCGTGCAACTTGTAAAGAAAGTATACCAATTTGCAAGGAAAAGCTGGATTTATTTTTAAGTGATATCGATCTATACTTGGACTTATGATTAGTTGTTGCTATTTTATGCATTCGTAGCTGGACTTATGTCAAGTAGGTTAACTTCAATTATAGAAAATTACTTCGATAAACCCTCATTAAATACGCTTCGATGTAACTAATATTACTTGGAGAAATAGGGTAAACTCACCAGTAACTGGCCACTTAAGGACAGCGAGTTGTTCGTTTAAGTGCCATGGCGAAATGTGTCAAGAAATTAATATTCTTGTATCAACTTTAGTTAAAGCAAGTATCCATTTATCGTTATGAGTGAGTAAAAAATGAAACAACATAGAATTATGTAGTCATATTTTAATAGAATGAAAAAGTAGCATTTTTTAGTAGTAACTGGCCATTTAAAATTAGATATTAGCCACCATAATACCAATAACTGGCCATGCAAAAATAATATTTAAAATCAATTAAAATATATAGAATAAAGCAACTATATTAGAAATTAAAAACTTAAAAAACATAATAAAACAAATTCTAACAAGGTGGTTCTTAATTCGTAACAAAAAAACTACAACTTAGCTTAATTTCATGAGATCAGTATACCACAGTTCGTTTGCACTTAAATCATAGTATGGTAACGAGGAACTTGTCATTTGTAGTTATTGACGTGTTTAAATAAATAAATTACATCATCATCATCATCAGCATCATCAGATGTAGAGTAATCTCTCTCTTTGTAACAATAATGGCACAAAAAAGAATCACATTCAGCCTCAGGAATATGAATCCTGTGAGATAATGATATTCTCATGAAACTGTTTGTTACAGAGCCTACATAGGATCGCCCTTCTTGTTATTAGATTCAAACAATAGTCAGAACAAGTGACACATCGGTTTTTCTTATTTTCTAACAGTTTCTTAGACTCATCTTGACTATTCATAATTTTGTTAGTAGCAGTCTTTTTTGTTTTATTCTTTGGTTTTTTATTTGGTACATCATTCTCTTCTTGACTTTTTTTCTCTTCTCGTAATCTCTTCCTTTCTTCTTTTGCGGCATCTTCTTCTTGCTTTTTAAATTGTTTTTCTCTTATCTTGTCAACGTACTGATGTTTCACTCAATTTGGCGCTTTCGTTGTCGTTTGGGAAAATCGGGCAACTTTTGTTTCAGGTATTCAGGTATTTTGTTTCAGGTAGGGGAAAATTTACAAGAGTATGGTCAGACCTGCTGTCTTGTATGGATCAGAGTGCTGGCCCACAAAAGCGACGAATGCAAGACAATTGCATGCGGCAGAGATGAGAATGTTAAGAGGGATGTGTGGTGTTACGCGAATGGATAGAGTGAGGAATGAGTATATAAGAGGAAGTTTGAAAGTAGCGCCGGTATCAGAAAAACTGCGTGGAAACCGGCTGTCATGGAATGGGCATGTGATGCGGAGGAATGAGAATCATGTTGTGAGGAAGATGATGAGTATGAATGTGGACGGATATAGTGGAAGAGGAAGACCAAAGAAACGATGGATGGATTGTGTGAAAGTAGATATGGTAAGAAAGAATGTTACTTGTGAGATGACGGCAGATGTGCGCGTTTCTGTTACTCGATTCCCCGACGAGGTCACGTCACGCCATTCCTCAACAAAAACGCCATGCTAAAAATGAAGTCAAGACGTAAGCTGCATTTAGCATGTCTTCTCTTTGGAGTCATTAAATACCAACAGCCAGCTTACTTATATGGCAAGCTGAATTGGATTAATGACAGCCGCACATGCGCTAGAAGACAATGCTCGAAACAACTTTGCATCCAGCCACATAGAACCACGGCGTTTAGAGGGAGTTTCCGATATGCAGCAGCGAAAGTGTGGAACAATATTCCACCACCTATTAGAGTTATGAACACAGTCGATAGTTTTAAGAGACGTTTACGGCAGTACATGGTAGATGCGCAGCGGAAGCTCGATATGACGAAGGCAAATATTTCTATTACACAGGTCAACAGCATTTTTGGTGCAAAGGTGAAATATACAATTTCTTGTAGGATATTAGATACGTAATCGAAGTCCAGAACATAGAGTTGCACTAGCACGTAGGGATTTAGAGATATACCCCTCCTAAAGTACCAAAAACGCGATTTTAACGATATTTGACGATTTTTTTGAAGTACAGCAAAATAGTTTTTTTTGTTTCTATCTATAGCATTATATAGTACCACTCTTCCCGATTGAAATTCATTTTTATTTCCAACGTTAAGAGTTTAAATTTTCATGAAATATGTATACAGCTACGATAGTTCGATCTTCCCTATATTTCATTTGGCCTGTTAGTATGAAAAAACTCCACTTTAGTTATAAAATGGTATATATCGGGAAATAAAACTCGCAAAAATATAAATTAAAATGGGGTTAATGCGGGGAAAGTAGTACTATATGATGCTTTAGTTAGAAATTCCTATAAAATTCTGCTGTCCCCAAAAAATGACATCAAATTTCATAAAAAAACGCGTTTTTGGTACTTTAGGAGGGGTATATCTCTAAATCCCTGCGTGCTAGTGCAACTTTATGTTCTGGACTTCGATTACGTATCTAATATCCTACAAGAAATTGTATATTTCACCTTTGCACCAAAAAAAAAATTATAATTTGTTGACCAGTGTTATCTAAATTTTAAATTATATCAATAAGAAATGGATATAAATCTTATTTATATCGCCCACTTAGTATACTATTGTAGTTTTATGACAATGCGTGAGGCTAATGTGTATGTAATGTGTGTAGTGTATTCTCACAGCTTAAATTGAGTATTCCTGGTCTCTCTTGGGTCACCGGCCATGATGCGTTATGGGTGCGCCATGTCTGGAGGCCTGAAAGTAACAAATACCCGTCACAATATTGCAAATTGCAGCACATGTGCTTTATGCGTATAGCAGCGATACGTACCTTGTGGGTATGGCCTTCTGGCAATAGGTGCACCCTACGGCGTGTACGTGGTGCACGGTGATCATTTTTTGTACAGGGAAGTGAACTTTGCACTTGCAAACGTCTTATGTACCTTCGCCTGAATGCTTTTATTACCAAATACACGTTTTTTTCTCTCAAGAACGTAGGGTAGGTACCTAAAATGTAAAATTAATATCTAATAAAACAAATTGTATGTAGGAAAAAGTAGTAGGTAATAAATATAACTAACTATAAATATACTCACCCAATGTGGACTGCTGGCAACGAACAAAAAAACTGTTTTATGATTTTGCACAATTTCACAATTTATAATTGCTTGTTTGTGTTCTTCATTACTATATGTCGGCAATGAACGGTGGCACGCTGAGCAATGATAACAGATGTTGCAACCAGTTACGGCTCTTTGAATGTGTGCACACTGTAACATTTCATCTGTGTGAAATAAAATCGTCACTGAGCGATGCTTCCTCAGGATTGCGATTAGTCACGGTATGAATTTATTTACGTTTACCTCCACTTTTTATTTTTATTTAATTTTTGTGACTAATCCTTCTGATTATGACTTACGTTTCTTTTTTTTTGTTTTTTAAATAGTACATAGTTTAGTAGTTTTATTATTTTTTTTTCTATAGAGCATAAATCAGTTCATACCGATGGACATCCGCAACTCCGCATAGGTCCAGTTGAAAACCAGCGTCAGACACTAGCTGTCTGGCATAATGCTGAACTGGACCTATTTGACGCAACCTTTTGTCCTTTTATTTTGTTTTTTCTATGTGTATGTATGGTTTGTGTCAATAAATAAGTTTTCTTTCTTTCTTTCTTTCTTTCTTTCTTTCTAGATAGAAGAGTATGGAAGGAGAAAACATGCTGCGCCGACCCCAAATAAAATTGGGATAAGGGCAGGAGGATGATGATTTTGTTTCAGGTATTCCGAGAAAGGTATATTTGAGACAACAGAAATTGTTTTATTTGGATTGGATACCTTCATTGTTTTCAATAAATTTGATAGCATTTTCTATTGCCTCTTTAGAGTATTGGCATTTTTTTAAAGACATTTCAGAAAATCTGTCCAACAAAAAGAAATCCGTCAGTAACTGGCCATACAACTTTCAGTAATTGGCCACCCATGCCAGTTACTGATAAACATGTATATTTTTATCTGGATTTTTTTTACACGATAGTGTGCCTTATACTCATTCTAAATATGTTTATTTTTTCGTAAAATTCGGACATTAGCGTATAATTCAGTAACTGGCATGAGTGGCCAATAAATGAAAATACACAAAAATGAAAATCAATAACTGGCCACCCAACTAATCTCGCTTTATTATAGATACTGACAGAATAAAACTTTACAAAACGATCGTTTACCATCTATACAATACCACAAACACAATCAACTCACGTTTACTACACGAAGTATTACAAAATTCACTTTTAAATTCAATCATTACCTTAAAAAAAAATTAAGGATTTACCGTTCACGTCGGAACTCGTACGCGTGCTGTCACAAAATGACCGATATTTTTGGCGCTAGTGTTCATAGAGGAAAAAACTGTCACTATAATGAAAGCTAGTTGAGTAGGTAATACTAAAAATAAATAATAGATGGCGTTCTATGAGAATAGTTCTTAATTTATGCAGTCAAAGTGAATAGTGGCTAATAATTGAAAGTGGCCAGTTATACCTCGGTTTACCCTATTATGTGAAAAACGAACTCAAAATTGTTGTGGACTGATACCACCAAAAGTGCATTACGGTATGCAGGAAACAAGGCAATGCTTTCATCATATGAATCATCATCAGATGGTGAAAACTAATTGAGGCCAATTTGAAGATAGCGCCGGTTATTAGGTAAACTTTTGAATACCGGACATTTCAATAAAAAATTAATGACCACTAATACTCCTACTTATAGTCTTTAATCGATACATTCACGGAAATCAAAAACAATTACGATAAGTACCTAAGTACTGTAGGATAAGATGCCAATTTCACCCAACAAACGACTACATTTCCCCATAAAGCTATCTTCCCTGCCCTTTCTAAAGAGGGTATACGAGTAAGTTGTCAAGCACAAGTAACTAAACATGCCATAGGAAGCAAAACAAAGGAAAACCACAGTCCGAACTCCAGACAGTGGCAAGGTGAACGATTCAACACGCCGTCTACCACCGCAGGTCAACCGGCCCCGTTCGAGAACTTTCTATTGCACTCAGCAAATAAGTCGGGGACTAATTAGTACATTCGGTGGAACCGAACTGAACCCGACAAAAGGGCCAAGTTTGCGATTGCGACACTATAACGAGCGATGCTTTGTGTTCTGTCCTATTCTATTCCGCACTGGGAAACTCCACGGCCTTTTGTTGGTAATGTTTAAACTTTTATTAATTTGTATGCTACTCAAGTTTCTCTAATTAGAACCGATAAAAGTAGTCGCAGTTTTTCTCTTTGTTGTCACTTTTTCCTTTGTATTTTTTTCATTGGAATTCATTATAGCAACTGAGATAAGAAAGAAAATTGTTCGCAGAAGATGTTTTAATTAAAATAATGTTTGATATCTTTTAATAATATCGGTACACTGTACAGGAATTGCTTATTAACTTTATACCTTACATTTAGTTTGCCGACGTAGATTCTACGTACCAAGAATGTAAAAATAAAAGAGAGAGTGACTCAATTTCACACCTGGTTTGTTCCCTCTGCGTCCAAAGTTTCCTATGGGAGCTAGAAACGTGTTTCCAGCGATGGTGTCGGGTGTCAGCTAATTAGTGCATGCGTTGACGCGGAATGAGTGGCGATGGAACGAATGCAAAGGTGCGGAGTGAAACGCTACGGTGACAGTACGGATGGCTCGCTTTTTAGAAAAAAAAACTGTTGAAATAACGTTGCGTTTCGGTGTGTAGTGAGTACCGTCGTATGTTATACGTGTACATAAAATGTAGATTACCCAGGTGCTTTTACTCTTTTGAGGTATTCATATGGTTCATAGGTAATTGTTGTTTAGTCATTTCTATGCATTAGTATTAGTCAAATCATTAGTTGAGTCATACATGCAGAGACATGATGACTATCCTATATTATCACCTACGCAAAATCGATACCACTACAACTGAAGTCTAGCTTTCTACTATATGCCTCAAGTAATATTTACTTCAGGAGGGGTATTAGTAAAAGGAGTAATTTGAATATAAATGAAACTTAACAAAATTAAGTCCGCCACTACACGTGCGCTGAAACTAACGACGTATCATTAGCAAGGGGGACCCCACGGAATAAAGATACGCGAATCACTCTCGAAATGTCGCTAAAGCGTGATAATACGCAAACTCAGACCACATGTTTTGTTCACATCGAAGAATAATAATAAATTTTTGCCGGCTGCCGTTGTCGCGTACGTACCCTGCCACAGTCTAAAATATCACCACACAGAGTTTTATACGCAACTGCAGTATGCCAATTATTCTGTATGGGGTTCGATTTTGCTAGGACGACATAAAGAGGGTTGAACACTCTATGAATTAGGGTAAAGGGTCAATAGTGGGCCAGATAAAGATGGGCTGCAACAAATTGTACGCTCTCCGGCCTTTTGTTATAGGTCCCTGCTGTACTTAATTGTGCTTTTGTCCGCTCTTACGGACCGCCCCGTGATTGGCCGACTTCCACTGAATTTGACCCGGGACTAAAATAATATTCATGCGAAATGGTAGGGGAGAGCGGGGCTGAAAGTGCCGATTTTGACAAATCCTTTTAAGATTCGGACAAAACAAGTACTATGCCTGAAAGTAGTGGTTCATCCTAAGCCAAATTTAATCTATTTTACGAATTTAACTTCAGATTTTGCACATTTTTAATAGTTTTTAAGAAAATGCGATTTTTTTATACGGAGGCGGCAAGGCACTACCAACCCCAATCTGGGGCAAGTTGTGCCGTAGCTGAGGTCGGTTGTGCCGTTGATAATGCTGGGAGTTTTATATGAATGAAAATTAATTAGGAAATTAAAACACATCAGTTTTATAATAATATATTTATTCGTTATATTTTTTAATATAAATCAACAGTTTTTAAAGTTTAATTGTATAATACTAAGTATTATAATAAAAAAAAAACAAGGAAGCTTCTTATGTAATTATTCAAACATAAAAACGTATTTGTAATCAATAGTTTGTACTTATTTTTATGCGAATGAGATCAATTATTAATATGTTCCAAAATTATTAACTTTTTAATCAGTCTCGAGTCTTTTTAAGAAATAGAAAACTAGTTACTCTCCAGGTGATTGATCAGAATAACAATTAGGACATACAAATGCTTGGTTTTCTTCATCTTCAATACATTGCAAATGGGCCCAATTCTTACAATCTCTGCATTCAATCCATTGTTCTCCAGGGGCAGAGTTAGAATAGGCATCACAACAAATGATACAGAACCATTCTTGTTCGTCATCTTGCAATACTCTTCTCTTAGCGGGGTTTTTAGTCGGCTTTTTTGTTTGTTTACCCTATCTCTTGCATTTTCCCGTCCCTTTTCCCTTAACCTTCTTTTTAGTTTCGCTTTCTTTTTTCTTCTTTTTACTAGCCTGTTCTTCTGCTAAAGCATTTTTCTCTGGAGTTTCCGTAAGAACAGCTGTCTTTCTTTTACGTGCTTTAATATGTCCAATTAGTCGGGGAGGTGCTTTAGGCAGTGGTCTTATTAGCTCTGGTGAGAAAACTGCTGCATCAACTGATTGAGGAGGCTGGAAACTGCATATTTTCTTTCTTTCATAATTGCTCGCGTAAATATAAACAATACTGAAACAATATAGGTTGGTTAGGGGTTGGTTGTGCCGCGGCACAAGCAGCCCCACATGAACGGCACATTTTACCCCGTTTATGATAGTGTGATATTTTGTCTCACATATAAAAATCACTGTACACAAAGCATTAAAATTACACTGCATAACAAACTAGGATAAATAACAAACATTTTACAAAAACTCACATATTAAAAGCACGAAAAATGCTAGCTTGAGACCAAAAAGTATTGAAACGAAAATATTTACTTACGTGGCGCTGGAGGAACCTCACATGCAGTACGACTCGGTCCGCGTCGCTGACGCAACTAAAATGGCAGCCGCGTGTGCGCGACTGTTAGGCCTTACGCGACACAATACGATCGTATATCTATCTCTTTCTGTTTTTGAGATATTCGCGTCGGCACAATTTACCCCCGGCACTTTCAGCCCCGCTCTCCCCTACGTAATAGATTTCGTCTCCTTTTCAATTCCATCCATATTTGGCGAAATTCATTTATTTTTATAACACTTTTCAATATGTATGTATGTTTCGCGTTGTACATACAATCCTATATGAGAATGATTTCGAAGTCATATCACATCGGTATTGTCGTTCGAACGGATGTAATTCAATAGAATCGCATCTCTTGCCAAGTTCTGGATTACAGCAGGTATTCTATTGTCAAAGATAAGGCACGCCGAATAGGTGAGCTTTTCATATGGCTAGTGGCCAGTCATTTCAAATTGGCTGTTCGATAATTAAGTTTTATTCTTAAATGGCCGTTTGAATTTCGAATCATGACAGAAAAAATATGGAATGGATCTCAAAGTCCAGTCGGCTTTTGTTTTAGCAAGCCAAAGATCAAAATGAAAAGACTTCAATTATTATGTCATAGAATTTTTCTTAGAATGTACCAACACATGTCGTATCATCTGCAGACCTCGCGTGCAAGTCTTCATAGAAATATTAATAATAGTATAATGTTGCTATCGTGTTCCCAATGAAATAGAAATGTGACTCGCTGTCTCCACCTTAAAGTTTACCACATGTTAGAATAGTTTTCAACACATGTTTCATAATAATTGTAATTGGGTACCGTTATGTTTTTGTTTCTGACCGCTCGACTATGACGTTTTTATAAAGTCGTAAGTAAAGATACCTACTGTTGTTTATCAAAAATAGTATTCTTTCTTTTTTATTCCGCAATTAAATGTATCCCTACTAATATTATAAATGCGAAAGTACTCTGTCTGTCTGTTTGTTACGCTTTCACGTCTAAACCACTGAATTGATTTTAATAAAATTTGGTGCAGAGATAGAGTTGACCTTGAGAAAGAACATAGGATAGTTTTTATCCCGGACTTTTGAAGAATTATCTTGGAGCTAGTTATTTATATTATAGAAATATTTTTGCAATATAAAATCAAAAATTTTTTTCAGAATAACACGTCATGTAGCGGTCTGTCCTAAGGGCATAACGCTTGTCCTTTCTAAGCTCTAATAACGCAACGAAATATGCTGAAACATTTTAACGCTTAATTAACTGTCAGCCTATTTGAAACCTGTTTTTGCATAAGCCACGATTGTGTATTAGCATAAGCGTCCATACGAATTAGTGCTAAGCCTTCTCACTAATAGCTGGGAGATGTTAACACCCACTAAAGGTCGAATGAAATTAGTTCGTGCTGTCGCGTATACTGGCACTCGAAAATTGTTTGCATAGATTTACGTTGCATAAGATGCTGAGCTATACTTCACTGGTGGTATTTTAAGTGTGTTTTCTTACCACATAACATTACTGTTATATAGTTTATAATGATGAGTTTTATTGATAAAGTTCTAAACACTACAAAGGAGAACCTTTATGCTAAACTTTGTCGGATCTAACCATAGAAATTCTGTAAACTCATAAACATCATTTTGTTCCTTTTTTGTTGAGAAGTGAAAAGGGTCAGTACAAGCAATCACTGTTAGAAAGATTCTCCGTTTATTGCGAATACATAGGCTTTAGTTTCGATGAACGTTCATTATGCCACAGATCGTGATATTTAATACATTCCTCACGTGAGCTAATTAATATACAAGGGGTGCAAAATCTGATAAGCAGCTTATCAATTTACTCTTTGCTAACTCTCTAGCAACTTCAAACCGTATGCAAAGTGTATCCCAAACAAAATCATCTATAGGACATACCCATTTAATTTTACTTGTGCATAAAACCCTTTCTGTCGTTTTATCGGATTAATATCTCAATCGCCCCTGTCATTACCGCAATGACCACTTCTGGGTGCTATCAGCATATCATTCGCTCTTCATGCCACTTCGTGGCTAAAGGACAATCGCATTAGAGTACGCCTCAAAAACGGGGCTTTCACCGCGAATAGCCATCCTAAATAAACAATAGCTGGAAGGGAGCACTGCTTTTAAACGATCTCCAGCGGCTCAGCTGACAGATTAGCTCACCCTATTAGCAAATTTAAATGTGCACTTCATAACTACACCTCAAACACCTTATCTGCATACAATAAGATTTATTTTCGCGTGTATTCTGCAGTTGTTGTTCGACATTCATGTTGTATGATGGGTTAGTCTGATAGGTGGTTATAGAATTTTTGAGGCGACGGAGGGGTGTGATCCGGCCACGTGCTAATGTGGCCCAAGAGTTTGATGCTTTTATTTTTATCACAGCATAATGTTACTTTGATTGGAATTTGTGCAGGGGATTTTATTTACAAAATGTAAGAGCGTTTGCTTAAAGTCTGGAAGTTAATCTGAAACTTAGTTGATAGAGATGAGATCAAATGAGTCAATTAACTAAAAATGTCTTTAATGGGACACAAAGAAAATAGAAAAAAAAACTGTTTCAATCTTGAGAGTTGAATTTATCTTGAGAGATGATAAAGAATTATTTGTAAGACATTAGATAGGTAGATACACTAAGAAAAAAAAAGTTAGTATTTAGAAAGTTTACTTGTTTACTCAAATCGTTTCATGAGTCAGTGGAGAGAGAAATGAACTGATCAATATTTTAGGAACCCATTTCATTTGTTGATTCAGACGATAATATGGCTTAGAAGATGAAGTGAAAGAATAGTTTCCCTATTCGAAGATTTTTAGTCTACCTATAAATTTTTGCTCATAAAAAAAATCCAACCGGAGCAAGTACGAGCAAAAATAGCAATGGTAGCAGTAAAGCTACAAAAACAAAAGCTCTATAAATAAAAACAAAGGATTTTAAATATTTTAAAATTCGAATCGAATATTTCACACACGGACAACAACTCGTTAAGTTGGTAAGATCCTCGTGGGACGAGCAGCACATGCTTCTCGTTATAATTAGCGAACAATGTTTGGCTTTAGCAAATCCCTTTGGGGCGTAAATTAAGAGATTCTGCTCTCCGTACGGCTTACGGATACATTTGCGTTAAACTCGTGGACGACACAAACATACACGTTATTTGTACGTATCTGTACTTATTTGCATGCCCCTGTTTCGGGTATTAAGTCCGAAAAATATTTATTGTCATATTTTCGCTCATAAATTGGTGTTTTGATGTGATTTTAAAGTCAGATATTTGTTCGGCTATTTCTAGTCATAAGTATTTATCCTTTAGTAGTGCTGTGACGCACAACTTAAGCATTAGTTTGATGAGTTCAAAAACCTATCTCGTTTTACGTAGGTAGCTTAATTATACCTGCGTAGACGAATAATTGGCCTCAATTGCAAATCATTTGCAATTGATTTCAATGATTAAGCGACGGACTTTGAAATTCTTGTACCGATAGCGACATACCTAGCTTGTTGGAAACCCAAATTGTTTTCTTAAAGAATACCATAGCCAGTCTTAATACTATGGTACATTGCTCATACTTTTATTAGAACAAAATGTCTAATTACAAAAATAACTATGGCTAAAATATTATACGTAAAAACTTTATTCACACTATCGTATTACATAATTTTATAGTAAACATTGAAAAAAAATGTTAAAAGAATTTATCGAATATTTTGATAGGAGCGTGTAATAAATTAACGAACCTATAATAAATTATCCGTTCCTTGCAGTTTGCGTGCATTAACGTAATGTCCTGGATTTTATGTTCCACCAGCTATGTAATTTTTAATTTTAAACGACACATTATTTTTAAATTGGAGCGCTAACAGCCGTAATTGTGTACCTGAATAAAAAACTACGTACCGGTAATCGTAGTCGTATCGTAATGAAAGGTCACAGAACATTATAACTGACCAAAAATAATTAATTGCTATATTGCTAGTTACCTAATTAAAATATATCATACTTGATTGTCAAAAATTGGAACTCGTGTAAGAAAGAAACAATTTTCAATATAAAGAAAACAACGGAGGATATATTCATCTGAAACGGTAATAAATAAGAAACGGACATAGATAGGTATTAACTCCCTCAATTAATATTAAAGTAACCTAACCCTACATCCTAATAAATCAAATCTTAAAACAACTTAAATCATTACAAATCCCGAGTGCTTAAAATTATAAAATCTGGTAACCCTTTTCTATGTTTACTTTACCCAGGCCAGATTTATGAACATTCACATTTCGTCTGTCAACGTTTACAAACGTAATTTTGTTTGCTTATCATCTCTGGCTATTTGCATATTCCTATTATTGTCGTTGAGGGTCTATAGGACCCTCGTTTGCTCCAAAATCAACACGTGGCGAACCGCCTGATATGGTATTGTGGAAATGTATTGTATAATGATATTGTTGCAATGCTATGTGGCGTGAATTTGCTGGATTATGGACGTTTTTTGGGTCATTTGCTGGGTTTTTTTTCTGATATGATTTTTGTATGGCTGTGTTATTTTGGATCGGTGATTTTATAGATCCTTGTTTGGTTGTGATCTCGTTTTTTATTTGGTTAAACATGTATTACTTTGAAAAACATGCCTAAGTATTGAAACAAGTGAAGCAGCTCTCCACGCTAAAATGTTTTGTAGCTTCAACTTCATAATATTCATTAACGCAACTTGACGTATAGGTAATGAACGCTAAACCATCATGGCCGCGACTGACGCCTGTCGAACTTTTTAATTAATGACACCTTTTTTCATAATCTTTTGCGGTGTGAACTAATAGAGGACAAGCCGACATGTTCATTAACATATTCCAGATTCCTTTGACTCCATTAGTCGGATATTTTAATTGTTTGTTGGTTTTGGAGACTTCGCAGCTGTTATCCGCCTACCGCGGCGCGCTATTTAAAGACAAATTGCTTTTAAGTTGCCTCACTGTTTCCCTAATATACTAAATTTAAAATTTATTGAGAAAGTTCAGTTTTTGCCGTTGTTTTATTGTCCTTTGCTTTTAAAGATATATTCGGTTGAATGTAGGTGATGTGGCGCCGATCGACTTGGCGTGGGCATCTATTCATAGACTCGGATCGTATTAGAAGTAATTTCATGCTTATTAAGGATTGAAAGAAATGTAGTTTTAAAATTCTTGTGGAGTGCACGTGTTGGAGGAATTTATTGAGGTAAATTAATTTAGAATGTGCGTTTGTTTGATTTTATTTTTAAGTGACTTTATATTGACCTTATTTGGTTTATAAATTATTAAATTTAATTGAAAATGTTCGTGGCACATTTTGGTATAAAATTGCTTTTTCTTTCATGAAAATAAATTTTTAAAATGCACTAAATTCTAGAACATAAATATCAATCTACAAACACATAATTCATTCAATGAATATTTGAACAAACAACAGCGATAACATACCGAACATTCGATTTCTTCTCCATCAAAGCAATAATTCACTTTATCTAATCAAACGAATCCCCAAAACAATTTCACAGCGATTGTCTGCACCCCGGATTTGAGTAGCACCCCATATATCATATTCAAATGATAATTCAATACCGTTGTGATTTCTGACCCCCAGCCTCCGAGCGACCGATAAAAATACATAACCTTATCCGAATGAGCATAAAATTATTATAAAGGACGCTTTATTTAACGCTAAATAATTTATGCCTCCATAGATAATAGTCTATAAGCCAGCCAGATTAACGATTAGAGAATCTAATAGAATATTAAATTTATGTGAGGTTCCTTATCTGTAATGTGAGAAGTCACGTGTCTGATGGCCCACATTATCCAAACTTGATTTGGGAACATTAGTCTCCAAAATAGAATTAAGGACTCTAAATTGTCACAACCCTATTTCCATAATATAATTTAGCGGTTTTCGTAATGAAAAATAAATTAGATTGCAATAGGCGCCGCGGGTTTTTGAGAACCAAATTGATTTAGTGTCAAACAGCAGAAGCATTTTATCTAATTAAAGTTTTTGTCCCTCGAGAATTCGGTATGAAAATTACATAGTTTTTGATCGAGTACAAGGGCTGAAAAGAAATTACTTTCTTTAATTTGAATTTGTATTTTGGACTGCGATATAATCAGTCTCAAATTTCATTACAATGGGAAATATTAAATTTTAACAATCCTCACGGTGGTTGCTTTCTCAAATATAAATAATTTTATTACATAGGTATTAAAATTATTGGTACAAATGTATGGAATACTAAAAGTGAGAACGGTGTATGCGGCCGTCCTCACCGTCCGCAAAATACAATAATCAATAATCTTTCCTATGTACACTTGGCAAAAATTAATATAACCAGAGTCAAATCTCGTAAACAGAAACCCATTTACAGTGAAACAAAATTTTTGTTCCTATTTGCAGACGCTGAGCAAATAACAGTAGGACGGTTGGAGCTTCTGTCGGCAATATACAGTTACAACATACACACAACCCATCAGTTTAACTCTCAGGTTACGCTTAAGTGACCGACCACCGACTCCCATTAAATTGTTTTCTTTGCACACTATACGTCTTACACAACAAATAATAGTCCTTAATGGTGGTCAAGATAAAATAAAACAATATACTGGTACTTAAAGTGACATATCGACTGCTGAACGTAACAACGTTGTTAGGTTTAAGTAATTAAGTGTGTTAACAAGGATGTTAGATAAGGCGTTAAATGTTGTTAAATGGAAAGTCATTGGTGCAAGTGCGAGGAAGATATTTCAATAAAATTATACAAGAATTTTCTAAAACGCATTTTTCTTATTAAGTTTTTTGTAAAAAAAATTGATCAATTTCGATGTAAAAAAAATAATCCTACCTAAAATTACTCCACTGCACACTAGTATAACTTGGTAACACAATAAAATAAGTTTATAAACAAAGCAAAAACGAGAACAATTGCATTTTCAAAAGTTAAGAAAACTTCACAATCTGAATTGAGTTGACGAAGAATAATAAATAATTATTGGTTCTTCGCCCTTCCTTGACTGGTCTCAGCGAAAATAGGTTAACGATTAAAATGGTTGTAATTAATTGTCATCAAACTGTTGCTGTTCTTAATAAAGCTATAAATAGAGATGAAGATGCTGAGAATTAATCTGAACTACTGACATGTGTGTTTAATATTTTGCACCAACTAGTAAAATCATGTTGAATTTATGTTATAAACATGGGTTACTAAAAATATGATTTTGGACTACTTTTGGGTCAATTTGATGATTTGATATAAGCTATGATAAAAACGTAAATATTTGGGACACAATGAAGAAACTATTATTTCTACTATCAAGTGTGCGTGGAATCTTACCAATAAAATATCATTATTTGATCCGCTTCGAAAGCGATTGAAGGAATCTTACAAGAAAATTATAAGAAGCAATCAGTTTAGAAATATTTAGTTTCTTGGTCAAGAACACAACAATAAAACAGCAACAAAATATTACCGAGTACAAAAAGTAATTATCAAAAAGATAACTCACACAATCGGCTATTCTTCTAACTTTTAAATCTATCATAGTACCTTTCACAAACCACGAACTCCGTACATTAATCACAATTAAGTAAATAATTCATCCATTAACCATTCAGTTCCACAATATTTATCAAATCTGACAGATGAAAGTGACAAAATTAATACTTATATTGACACCAGCTTTGTGGCAATATACTATAACTCTCTCCAATTAACACTAATTAAAACTAATTTTATCGTAACGATCAGGAAACCTGATTCGTGAGATAATTCTCATGCTTATCGGTTCCGCTGTGACAAAACCGAACCTTAAAGTTGGTTACCTGGTTTTTAAATACACGCATGTACTTCGTTAAATTAAACATGTACTTACCTAGATTGTAGCCTAAAATCTTGGAACTGCAAACAAGGCCTCTTGATATTTTTGATGCAGCCCAACATCTTAAAACGGCGGATGTATTTACGTAGGTGTTGCAACAACGACGAAATGGGTCCCAATTTCTATAACAGAGAAAAGTAATAACAAAACACATTATACGACAAAGACACATAAGCACATAGAAACTCAACAAACAATAACGAAAACTAATTTTATCTCCCTCGATCTAAAGCCGTTAGATCCGACAGATAAACATTTAGATGATCAACAATATTCATTATTAGTACTCGTTCCGTACAATTGGCTCGTTAACTTGGCTTGACTATCACTAATTGTTGCAAATGGCTGCTAGTTGGATGACAATAGAAGACGGTTGCTGTCGTCGAATGCACTTGTTGTATCTGGGGCATCGTTATTTGCAATTGCAGTTGGTCTGTTGGTAGAATTGTGTCGTGTCGGTGTTGAGTTTTCGATATTTGTATTTACGTTATTTCTGGGCTTTGGAATTGTTATTTTCTGTTTCGTTGAATATATTTTTTAGCGGCAAAAATTATCGGTTTCTGAATGATATCAGTGTTGTTGTAGTTGTGTTTTCTCTATATTATCCTGGTTACGGGTTAAAAATTCGTGCACTGTCGCGAAGATGAATGAATGAGGTGGTTAAGGCAGTATTACGGCTACAACTGAGAAATACATTGTTTTTAGAATCTTACCCGGAATCGGAACTTCTTTCGCAGAAGCCTTAAAGTTAACAGAACCTAAATAAAGACTCTATTAACCTTTATAAAGAGGGCATATTATTAGTATCCCTTAATGTAGAAAATATAATACCTCTGGGTTGTTCCATACATTTTAAGCTCAAACATTTTCTATTTATAACAAACAGAAAACAACGGTTTATATTCTGATTTCAAAATGTTATCTCCCAGCAGCAAAATTGTTTTATTATCTTGATTTCAGGCTGTAATAGAAACATTAACGTTTGAGGAAACATTATTTGTACCAAACGTCTAAACTCCAAGATTATAATTAATAATAACTTTTCCCATCTATTAAGTTAGGCCGAAAACGCTTGAAATATTTTACTGGAAAATATTGAAAGGCCCTTAAGATTAAAGGGAAGTACCATTGAAGTTTCAAACAGCAATTAACTTGACAACATCAATATTAAACAAGAATTAATGTAAATACATAGTTTTGGAAGATTTATTACGAACTTATTAGCAAAACAGATTCTGTTAACATTTTAAGTGCCGTATATATTACTAAAATTATCTAATTTTGATGTCGGTCTAAGTTGTGTAGGTACTTGAAATTGTGTTATATATAAAACATGAGTCGATTAGCAAAAATAAAGCTGTATTAAAATTATTCATTACAGATAACTCGATCTACAAGTTACATATCATAAAGATTTCTACAAAACGTTAATGGACTAAAATAGTAAAAGAAAAAAGTAACATGTTAATATCACTCGCAAATCCAACTTCACATTACAAGTCATTACAATAATTCCTCGGTTCGCAAATAAAAATGTACTCTCAGGGTCTAAAAAAGTAATCTTCGAAATTATCCTTCGAAGAAAACAACTTACTCTAAAATAACAGGGAACATAATCCCATCTTATTACGAGTTTCAGACCCGTTGCGAACAATTCAAGGGACATTTTTTCAATTACACGAAGCCACCGCGAGTGCAATCAGATTTTCATTTATTTAACAGTAACGTATAATTTTGATGTGCTCTGTCTTTTGTTTTTGTTGAATATAGCCCCCGTTTAACGTGTATTCCTGCGTGGTTTAATTCCTTTGGTTTTTGCGTATGTGTATATAATTATGCGAAATATTGAAAGAAGGTAAACCTATCTTGAATGAAATGTCAAAGTTAAAAGCAGCTGTATCAGTAGGCACAGGTGAGTTTTTCTTAAACACTTCTTCGACACTGTCTACTGCGGTTCAAGCCATTAGGTATATTTTATTGTGAGAAATCTCTATCTCGGAACTTTCAATGATTATGGTATCTTATTCATTGTTATTTAGTATATCATTATTCAGTATTGACAGCACATTCCAATTAACAATTTCAATAATACTTACCGCATTATGCTGTGATAAATACTAGCCCTCATCTGTATAATTGAAATCAAATATTTGATGGATTTGATTCAATAACATAATTAATTGCCTGTAATAATTCATAGTGTGGTTACTCGTGAATGCCAAATTCGTTTTCAAAATTGGGTGCAGTCGCTAATGTACTGTGATTTGAATTGACATTTTGAAAGATGCAAAATGCATAACAAAATTTAGGGCCACTAAGTATAATAAAATATCTGAGAAATTATTAAAGAACCTAAGCAGTAACTACACTAACCTTATAAACCAATAAGATTTAGTTTAATTGGTTTCCAATATAATTGAATGCAAGAGAGTATCATCTGACCTCCTCAACCCAGTTACACGGGCAACGCATTAAAAATAGACATATTCTCAATTAAATAAAAAAAAATTACATACCAAAATTTACGTTCTTCGGTCAAAAGGAAGCTCAAATACACCAACAAAAATATTACACACCTAATAGATACCGAAAAGCATACAAAATGAGTTAGTCACACGTTTTCACACAACCGTGTTGATATACTTCCTAAGATAAACCACGTAAATCAACCATTAAAACCGAAACAACACGGTATAATCCGGGATTAATAGTCTATTAATCAAAGGAGGTGACACATAGGTGCAGCGTTTGAAATTAGCTGTATTTTATGTTTTGTGTACGGTGCAAGGAGTTTGGATAGGTACAGCATAGACATTTTCTGGTTTGATATATTCATTTTCTCAGAAAAGGAATACAATTCACTCAGACCACAAGACAAGTTATTAAAAAAGGTGTATACGAGAATAGTTTTTTTTTAATTTTTCAGACTTCTCAAAGTGGAATTAACTGTTATTATTTTTTATAATTAATAGTTAATAGTCTATTAATCATAGTAGGTTACCTAGGCGCAGCTATAATTTGCACTTAATTATGACAAGATATTACATTGCTAGTATTATGGAATATTGCTTATGTTAATAAATATGCTTTGGATTTTTTTTGTCTCTTGCATTCACATTTTCCTTCACTAAACTTGCATTTAGCGCAAATGCTAACACTTCCATACCTATTTGAATCCAAAACATTTACTCGCATAATCAATTGTATCAAGAAGACTTAATATCCCTTAACACAACCCAGTGAATCATCTAAGTACCTATACACGAAGAACAACATCAAAGATTTACGTGCTCCCATAAGGCAATATAACTCAGTTCTGTAGCGTGTTCTGTAACTATTCATAATTACCGATACTGACTTCTTTGCGCTCCCAACCATGCAAATGTACCTACCTATTGCGGATTTATTATTGAGCACCCTGTACTCTGGGTAAATGTTTTCCTATGAGCTAAGAGCTCTGTTAATTTAGCGTTCCTTTTTTAAATAATTATTTTGAACCATAATTTGTAGCAAAAAGTTTTTATCAAGTTTGAGTCGGAACCTGATATGATTCTGATTGGATTTTAAATGGACTCTAATCGACTTAAACACGTGCGGCACTTATTTTTCAATTCAATTAATATGAGACTAACACATTTGTCTGGTAGAACTTCGCCGTTTGTAGTCTGTATTTCATACAAAGAAATATTTCAAAACTGGTAAAAATATGACAAAACCCAAATACAGTATATTATTTCGAACACAATAAAAAATGTGTCCATAATTTTGACAGAGAGTGTGTCTAATTCGTCACGTTTCAGCACTGTGTAGCACCGTGTCTTAGCTGGAAACATGCAGTGTGTCAGCGCACTCCATGTTTTACGATAACTTGTAATTAATGTCGTTGCATAGTGCTTTATTGTCCCGAAGTTTGTCGGCTGGCGAACATCGGTATAAATTACGGGCCGACTTCGTCGCGTGTGAGCTTATTCACATAAATTATTGAGAAAAATGTGTCAGCATTTATGTTATTAAATCCCTTCGGTGTTCAGTTCAAAGATGTGAGAGCTAGAAGAATAAATCTTGGGGACAAGTTGTAGTGTTTGCAAGCATGATTTATAGATAATTGTTGGATAAAATGACTACGTAGAATGAACTATGATGTTCGCCTAAGCACTAATGGGATGATTTCGTGGCGAATATAGCTTTCGCAATAATTTGTATTTAATTTGTACCAGCTACAGACATCGTATAAATATTTTAAGGCTTAATCACTAGAATACGTTTAAAGTTATTCATTTATTCTGCATTGTAGATTTGGCGATATAAATCACTGAATTCTTGAGAAGCTAGGATTAATGGATTGTTTATGGAAAAGAATGAAGGAGACTGAAGGAGTCACCTTTACATTCATTACGTAGGTAATAAAGCAAAATTAATTTTCTATGTAGGTACTATGTATCCAATATACACTATTTCTCAGTAATCACCAAAACACACCGCCCTCATTACAACATCAAACTGCTATCACTATTTCAACCATATTTTTACAAACAGTTCTCATAAAAACACCTGTTTTGTCAAAGTGGGCCACGATTCACGATACAGCTGCCAAACAGATGCCACCGGGTTATAATATCAAAATATGAACCGCTAATGCCAAACATTGTTTGCTATGAATGTCCTGGATGGCACCCAAATGCACTGTTCTCCAACGTTTTTGGAACAAAACTGCTATTGCATTTGTTTTGTGCATTATTTCGAGCCACTTTTGTGCTAACAGTTTTTAATAAGGCAATGCGCACTTGATATGGGGTGTCCTATTTGGTTGCTGTGTTTGGGTCTGTTTCTCTGTACGGAAGTTCTAAATTGGATTGCGTCGCTGGAATTGAATTATCATTATGTAGTTGAATATATATTATGAACTAAGTAATTGTGTACTTGATAGTGATAATTAACATAAACATTAATGCCTGCTTTCCTCGATATTCTTTTTAAGGAATCTATAGCATATATTCAGTCAGAAAATTGTGTAAAATTGTTTTGTACGCATGTTAGCTCAGTTGGATATCTTTAAACATTAAGATGTTAGCAATAAGGAAAAGCGAAAGCAGATCCGAAAGCCCAGAAACAACAATATTATTTTGTTGAAATCAAATTTAGGAAGCATTCCCAAAGTATCACAAATAGAAATAACCAATCGATAAAACGTGATCGTTCTGTTGTTAAGCGGGAAAGTCAAAAGTTATTCATTTTATCCAGTACCTTATACTTATTTTTCTATCAAACATTTACGAATTCTCATGACAGTAGCTTCTATATTATTCTTCAAACAAAAAACTCAGCTTTATTAGTTTAGGAGTAATATTTTATCATTAGGAATTCATACAAAAGACGATTGTGATAGGCGTTCCTCGGCCTTTGACATCTTAAGTATTCTTTATAGATAAAATAAATTAATACTAATAGGTAAGTCCTATTAAGAATGTTTTATCTAGATCTAAACGTTCAAACCGGTTTATCATTTTTTTTATTGACATCTTCTGTTTATACCGAAATATTGAAAAATAGTGTAGCACGTCAATTATTTGTAAATTATCGATTTCAAAGCAACAATTAATTAATTTTGCAACGTTATTCTATGAAAAACTGTCCAGCAGTTTCTAAGTTACGGCTTCATTTGCACAAAAAATCACAATGTGGATTTACTAGAAAGATAAGTAACTAAAACTAGTCTCACATAATTGGCAATTTATATACATTGAATGGACAATAAATTAGAAGAATTCAACGCATTTGTAGGCCTCACCTACGCGCGCCGTTTGCGGTACCCTAATGATAGTTAATAACCCCAGCTTTGTATGCTATGTAGTGTCGATAGCCGAGTTCAGCCAAACAAGGAAATTACACATATCGATGATTTGTAAATCGACCGTTTTTATACTTAATTCGCTACTTTATTCTGTATTATGTAGATTTTGGACGATCATTTCATTTGTAACACGACTTTTTGGTAGCTTGTATATTTTTTATTATTTTCTTCTGGTATTTTGTTGGGTGTCATTTAAATTGTGTTTTGATTTGAATAAATATTTTTCGGTTGTGTTATTACATATTTTTGCTGCTGTGGAATATTCTCTTTATTCGCGACCGTTTGTAGTTTAAAAAAAATGCAGAATATAGTTTTTACGTGTCAGCATTTTTTAATCTATCCTAAAATATTTCTCGCTGATGTAGCTATATTCTTGAAGTCAAGTATTGTGATCCTGTCAATAGATGACACTAAATCGCTCAGTACCTTACTTATCACTTCACATAAGTTATGACTCAACTGTGTGGGAAACGGGTTAGTGAAACTGTCGTGGGCGATCGCAACATTACCGTTTGGAATTCTGCTCAATCGAAGACATGTACTATTGGGTATACTCCCACCTGATCATCATCAGGTGCCTTTTTACTTATTCATATATTTATTTTTCATATTATTCTACAGGAAAAAAAAAACATTTGCTTTGCCATAACGAACTTAAATAAAAGGAAACTATGCGTTCCCAGATAGTAAATCTATATCTAAGGTGCTGTGTAAGTATTTCAAATTCAAAAATTCACCACTGGTCAGGCGTAAAAGTCCGCGGTAGTACATATAGTTCGATGACTGAAATAATGTGAATTAAACGAAAATTCTTTTCCAAGTAGTTGTTTTAATATTCAAATGTGAGAATGTCTCGGAACAGGGAATACGCTTGCGTGTTCTTAAGTTTACCGGTAAACACTCGACTGGTTAAAAAAGTAGTCAGCAAGACTTGTTTATTAAAAACGTTTACTTTGCTAATAGCACACAATTTATTACCATTTTAGTCTTATTAGTTGCGTATACGTCTAAATCCTTAGCGTTAATATTATGTTAAGAGGATTAATTATAATTTATGGGGAGTAATGTGGCTTTTTCATTACTTTAATGTCATAATTTCGTTCGATGTGGAAAAATATTTTTATTTAGTTTACTTTATTTACTGGCTCGCAAATAAGGATTTGTCACACCTGTTTTAAGTAAGTAGCTATAATACCGTTTTTAATAACAGAGTTGGTAAGCTGACAACCTAATTTCGTCTTACTCGAACAGTTCGTTCTAAAAGTTTTGTTTGACGTGCCTATTTTAATTATGTATAAGTTTGCCTAGCTTAGCTTACCAAGACGCAGCAATGTAGTAAAAAGATTGCTTTGGTAAAAAAGTTTCTATTAGCTATACTGTACGTTAAGAATTAAAAGATCTCAAGACTGAGTTATTCTCGGAACATGATGTTGCAAAAACTATTAAAAAGTCTCGCTGCACAGTGTGTCTACAACATTCTTGTTGGAAAAAATCTATCAACACAACACATCAATCATCCATCTTAAGATTATTTTTCTTCATTCATAACGTCTAATGAAGCTGATAAAAAACAAAATGAGTGAGCAAATATTTAAAGTAATTAACGCTAGAAAAAGTGTTAAAACTTGTCCCGTTGATTAATGCGTGCTCATTGTGAATTCTATAGGACTGCTAACTTTATCATTCCATATCAAATAAATCTGCAGGGGAGGGCACGGTGGAAATTTTAATGATTCCACATCGTCCACTGCGACGTTGAGAATTAAAAAGAATGGCTAGGAAGCGGTCCCCGCTTTGCTTTTTAATTTTCCGTTCGCCGCCGGCTGCCGGGACTCTAACAGTTTGCGGTTGATTCAATCTTGCGGCGACATGAACTCTTATTAGAAATATTAAACTAACATCAATATTATTTTCAAACAACAGCCAACTGGACACTCTAACAAGATCTATTTCGAGAACAGCGCCCTAAATGCCAGCATGTAAAATAGTAATGACAAAATACCACGTTCAAAGTTGACTGGACAATGTTTACCACTGGAAACTTGGAACAATCTAGAATCTCTGAAGATTCCGAAGTCAAAGTTAGACGCAACATGTAAAGGCTGAACTGAACTGGGACGAATGTTCAACTGTAATGAGATTCCTCCGATGTTATCTCGCTTGACAACGAATCCCCAATTTGTGGTCAGTCAATCTTCTCGGGGAGATTTTGTGGAATTCAATTTGCTTAGACAAAAGTAATGTCTTCCTCTAAAGCACCATTGAATTATTGCGCGGCACCAAAATTTCGGAATAACTAACTTTTCTGCAAATTAGAGAAGATGAATTTGCCGACTAGTGAGAATTTATTTTACTTTAGATTTTCTTGAACTGAAATATTTAGGTATTGCCTTTGCAAATTCAGTAATATCATTGATTTCTGTTTACTCTGCTAAAAATAATAACCACAGACAATAACCGATGTTAACAAGATAAACGCCCTTATCTTTTCGTAGGACGCCAACCCCTCCTTGGTCGAAACAAACGGAACTGCTTTAAAAGCTTTTAAAAAACAAATTTAAATTCACATCGCATTTACAGAAATAGCCCCCGGCCAACGTTAAAAATTTACACCCACCTAATTTTATGGTCCCCGAGTAACTTCTTAGATACTTTCACGTACTTTAATCGTTCCTATCGGCCACACTTTGCTTGGGAGGTGTTGACGTATACTAATGTCCAATTAATATGCCGTTTTATTCGAAACCTCTCTAATTTATTGTGTACCAGGTCGGAATATATTCTCATTAACTTGACACTCACAGCCTATTATAAACTGACCGATCATTAGATGCCGCTGATAAATATACCGATACGGATAGTACCGAAACGGAATAGAGATATTCTGTCTATAAATTCTAAAAGCTACCGTTGTGATATGGCAACTTTTTTCCTTTTATTTTGGGTTGTTCACTGCTCAGTTCGTTATCAGATGTTCGAATGCAGTAAAGTTGTAACGTTTTAAGTGAGAGTGCCGGGAATTAGTGGCGGCAGCGTTTCCTTTTTAATTGCAGGTCTTTTAGTATTAATGGATGGTGTGAAACAAAATGTTAATGGGTCATTAACGGACTGTCGTCCTGTGTGACCGTGAACCGACGAAGACAATGGGCTTTTAATTTTGCCTTTAACATAAAGGTTACAATTTCAAGTCGTGTTCGACACAGTACTTAAAACATAACATTACGTTTTAGCGCTAAACACAATCAATAAAATGTTTATGTTATCGAAAAATGCTGTAATGCTATGAAGCTGTATGAGGTCCAATAAAATGTTGGACATTTTATTTTACTCTTTAATGATGAGCTTGTAAGAAAATAAAGTAATCGATTTTTACGACCGAAGGACCAACGGGCCATTGCGTGCGTGTCCATTCCGATTGAGCATCCGCGGGGAGCGACTAGAAAAGTCTCTGAACAAGCAGAAAAGGACCAATAAACAGAGCAAGAACAGTTTAATTCTTAAATTATAGACGTAATAAAAAACATCACGGCTGTAATGTATTCAAACTGTGACCGGCGAGATGTTCGGGACGCTATCGAATCGATGTTTATGTTAATACGTTGCTCCAACTCCTTATATTGAGATGTTGTGTTTGTTTATGTCGTATTTTCTCGACGTGTGCCCATTTGGGATCTTAATTATTATGGTGTCTTAATTATATCGTTATGTCCTTCATTTTAAATAATTTAATAGTCATGTTATATCATTTTTCATATTTCTTTGGTGAAGCGATGTCTTTGGTTGTGTTGTTTATGCTAATTAAAGTAATACACATTAATATCATGTCCAAAGTTTATAACGTTCAAAACTATATTATGAAGAAAAGATTAAATTTTAATAAAATATCATTTGTTTCTCTTGCTTTCAGACAGCACAATGGGTCAACTCTACAAACCAGCTATTCATCGGAAATAACATAATTGCTGAAATGACAATACTACCATCAATCTTCAGTAACTTCGAACTGGACAATATGGACAAATGAATCGGTCGTCACGCATCAATTTATGGGTCATTAGGGCGATAGACCCTTCAGGCCAACCACCCAGGTACCGAGAACGTGCCAAATACGTCTCAATGCCGTAACAATAAAAGTTGCTACTGTTTTCGACAATAGTGTGACAAAATGTGGCACACTTCCAAATCTCTAAGGCGGTGTATTAAATGCAGCTACTATCAATTGTTTTACCCAGTGGGAGCTCGTTCTCGGAAGGTTGTAAAAAGACAAAGCCAATGTTTTGTAGTGTTCTACTGAGTTTTTGACAGTGACGCAAATAGAGAGGATTTTAACGCCCATTTGAGTTTAAATTCGATATGAATGTCTTTGTGCTGCGCAATTGTTCCATAGACTTTGTCGTTTATGTGACGTGAAAACACTTTTATGAAGAATTTTCTACGGATTATAGACAATTGTTGTGTTCCTTTATTACTAGCGAGGACCTACCTACACGAAATTATTGTATTAAAAAGTGTATTAAAACTGGTTTTTAATTTTGACCTTTAAAAACTGAATAATTCGACCTTTACACGAAAGACAGAATAAATTTATGAAAATTGTAATTTTATAAATTATAAATCATGCCCTTTAAGTATGATTTAAGTAATGTGAATTCGAATAATAGGCACTCTGTAATTACCATTCGTAACAATTTTCGATACATTTTTTAGACGCTGCTTACCGATTGCCCTTCGCTTGTCCTTTTACAGCCATATGTAAATATTATAAGTCCATTTCGAGAAATTAAGGCGATTAGTGTAAGACGCGTCATTCTGGACGTAACCCTGAACCTGTGTCAAACGTCACTATAATAGGATTAGTGTGACGAAACCGTGTTTAAATTCCATTTTCAGGTGTCAGTATTTTTTTGCCCGCGGGAATTCGAAGTTACCCCACTAGGCAACAAAGCAATCGTAGATACGATCAATAAAAAATCATAGACCACACATCGTTACGCATTCCAATTTTGAATTTAAAAGTTTAAAAATGGAAGGAGAAGGGAGTGTTAAGTAGTATGTTTGGCGTTTAGTTATTGCTAGTATGAAGTTGTTCAGGAGAGCTATTGAGGAGTTTACACACATGGAGCATTTATTACGTCACATCGAACTGCAATATAGCGAGCGACGTTTATTTACACAGAACTATTGGCATGGAAGAGACAAAACTTATCATACAACTTATATTTAATGTATTTAATTATTGCAATTTTGTTGATACTAATTTTACTGTGTATAAAATTTTATAATATAGTGCAAAAAAATTAAGGCCTTATCAGTGTAGATTTTTCATATCCATTACAAAGAATATTTTATTGATAGACCATCCCATAGTCATCAAGATTGATTTGCAATTATTTGTTGGGGTACATCATTTTTTAAAGTTTTTCTGTCTTTTCCAGTCACGATAAAGATCTTTGACATTCGGTGCTTGCCACAATTTACCGACGCAATACTACGGTGGCTGAGTGCTTGTGATTAAACAATAAATCGTAGAAGGGAGCCGCGTGGCGAGCCGGGCCTTAAGAGCGTGTACGTCAACCGCGCGCCATTTGGCCTAAAATGGTACTTTTCAAACCACTGTTTCTCAGTAACTACTTATCCTATAACTATGTTATTTTTTAATAACGCAAGGTAATTTCACTGTCTATATAGTTAATTGAACATAAATTTCAATTTGTGTAGTTTAAATACTTAAAACCCCTATAACGTAACAGATGTTTTATAAAATTCCCGTTCAGCGTCTATTTCGAAGCTTAAATTCATGTGAAAACAGTGGCAAATCTAATCATATTTATTTTTTTACTCATAGACGAAATCCCCATGCCTATAGTTAGTTGAAAACATTTTTTGATTTAGGTCTCTATCTTTCAGAAAAAAATATTTTAACAATGTGAAAAATTGTGAATTTCAAATGCTTTTTTTACCTATCTATCTTACTTAATTTAATATAACAATTATTTACTATGGTAATATAACTCTTTCTTTAAAACATAAACTTTATATTATAATTTAAACTCTCATTTTTATTTTATTATAAATTATTTAAAAACTACTATAAAACGCTGCACGCGAGTCAACTCAAACCAGACCGCCGCAAGGCTTCACAGAGAGAGGACGTGTCGCTCCGTCACATCGCGTAGGGTGAATAACCTCTGCCGTGGATACCGAGAATAGAGTACATTTCAAGCGCGACCAACAAATCTTGATACATTACTATTTTATTTTGTGCGGGACGGACGTAGCTCAGAAGCAGGTACTATGGGGTGGCTTCGAGACGTTGACGCCCCGTCGGTCGCTGGTTCTTGGACGTCTGGGCGAGTGGACTGTATTTACGATGTGGCGAGAAACAGGAACTTCAGAAACAAGAATACGTTTAGACGGGTTTTAGACTTTCTGCTACTATAGGTTCAGGGATGCCGGTGAAATAATAAGTCTTCATATATTTTTCAGGAGTCTTGAAGGGACGAGCTTCGACGTACTTACCATACTACAATTACACTATTTACTTTTCACTATTTACTTGTTATTATACTATCAAAAATCTATACCGATGACTACGATTTGTACGGCGGCGCTTGCGCACCGAATGAGCTCGAAACTTTACCGTGACGAGCACCTCGATTTCTCGTCCCTCCGACCAACTCAGTTTTATTGACCTTTCAATTTAACAGCCGTATTACAAACAATTGGTACATGATATCATTACAGGACACATAGCGTCAGACGCCCCATGACGTGCGCTACTGAACTATACCACACACACCCTGCATACCTTAAGGGCTGAAATACTATAACCGAATAACTATAAAAAACTATGTGAAATCGGCCCTTAGGTGGAGACTATCTTGAGATAAAAAACAAACTATGGGGGTTATCTCAATACGAAAGGTAGTGTGTGTTAGGGCATTTCATGGGCTATCTGGCGATAGTAATCCTAACAATGTGACCTAAGCCCTAGTATTGTTTATTTGCATGTGAAATGAAAGTCAAAACACAAACATTATTTATTGCTCTATAAGTTAAACTATTGACAATATTTCTATAAATCAAGTTATTTTCTATACAATGGGACCTAGGCTTTCAGTTAAACACTATTTCACTAATGAAAGTCTAGGATTTTTGCTATCAAGAAATGTTTACATGGGTAAATCAGGCCTTAAACGGCAGAACTATTAGGTTAATTATACATAATTAGGTAGGTTAAGGTTACCGCTACAAAACTATTACAATTTGGCATCAAAAAACACTATAATTTACAAATTAAGGCACTATCAAAATCTGAACAGAATTCTATAACAATTTAGAAGGAGGGTGCGCGTGAAAAACATACCTTGGCGCGGCTCACGGCACTTTTGCTCATTACCCTCATCACAAAATTGTTAGAGTATAAATAGTTACGCTCATACACGAACACTCAGGCATTATGATTTTGCACTCGCGGCGCACGGATGCGTCTGTCGCGAACATCTCTCCCGCCGTGCGGCAGAGCGTAGGCACTATCACTTTCACTTTCACTATCACTATTTAGTCTATTAAACGATGACACGATGACACGATGTAGGGACTCGAAGCGCTGACCCGTAGCGATGACTCGTAGCTCTGGCTCGCAGCGATGCCGCATCTCCGGTGAGCGACGGCGCGGTGATAGCGCGAGAGCGCCGCGACGCCGGTGATGCCGCACTGCCCGGTTACTTAGGCAGCGGCACGAGTTTCTTCGTCGGACGCTTTAGTATGCCACCTGCGGTGCGCACGTCAGCGGTCCGAACTTCACCATCAGCGCCCGGGTAGACGGCCACAACCCGGCCTCGCGGCCAGGTGTTGCGAGGCAGGTTGCCGTCGGCGATGAGAACGGGGTCGCCCAGCTGCAGCGCGGGGCCGCGGGCGTGCGGCTCCCGCCGGTATTGGAGCTCGGGCAGGTACTCGCGCACCCAGCGGCGCCAGAACATGTCGGCGAGTATCTGGGCGCGCCGCCAGTGCTTCTTGCTGTCGATGTCTCGCTCGTCGAACGTGCCGGGGCTCGGCAGGCGTGCCGAGCCGCCCAGCAGGAAATGGTTCGGTGTGATGGACTCGTCGTCGTCGCCGCTCACAGATACGTGGGTGAGCGGCCGGCTGTTGACGACGTACTCGACCTCGCAGAGCAGCGTCGCGAGGACCTCCTCGCGTGGGTGGCGCTCGTGCAGCGTGGCGCCTAGCGCGGTCTTAACGCACCGCACTAAGCGCTCCCAGGCGCCTCCCATGAAAGGCGCGGAAGGCGTGATGAAGCGCCAGGCGATGCCGCGTCGGCTGGCCTCCTCCTGCCAGGCCTCACGCAGCTCACGGTCAGCACCGTGCATGTTGGTGCCGTTGTCGGAGTAGATTTCGGTGGGACAGCCGCGTCGCGCTGCGAACCTGCGCAGCGCCAACACAGCTGAGTCCGCGCTGAGGCTGTGCGCGATCTCGAGATGAACTGCCCTCGTTGTGAGACACGTGAACAGCGCCACGTATCGCTTATGATGCTGACGACCGACGGTGACTGACAGCGGGCCGAAATAATCAAGCCCGGTGTATGTGAACGGCCTGCGGTGATGAGCTAGGCGTGTCTTCGGGTGGTCGCCGGTTGCCGGCGTCGGCGCGCGCGCGCGACGTATGCGGCAGTGCAGGCAGCGCGCGATAACTTGCTTGACTGTCGGGCGCAGGCGCACAATCCAGTAGTGCTGTCTGACCTCATTCACGACGAGCTCGGTGCCGCTGTGTTGTAGGCTACGGTGTGTCCAGTCTATATATAGCTGTGTAATACGGTGATCGCCGTCTAACACAGGTGGACTCTTCACGCTTTTAGCGACTTTGTCTACAGCAGCTATGCGGCTTCGCAGTACTATAACTCCGTCGTTTAGTTCTAAGCGCAGCGGGTACAGCCGGCTACTACTTGCGACTGTTTCGTTACTCTCGAGACTGGCTATTTCTTGTTTAAAGGCTTCTTGTTGCACCACACGAACTAACAGCTTCTCTGCTCTTTGAATATATGTCGCGTCCAATATAATAAACTTGCGTGTGTATATTTGGGCGCGCGCAGCTTCGGCGGGCGCGCGGGGCGCTCGCACCGCTCTCGACCAATCAGGATCGTTTTTGTTTTTCTTTGTTCTTTTGTAGAACGTTTTTTCTGTATGTTGTTTTTTACACAACGCTATAAACTGTAGTACTCTGGCTGTGGCGCGCAGCAATCGCTCCCATCTTGAAAATCGAGCGGGGTCGGGAACGACGTCTATGAGGTTTGCTGCGCCCGCTTGTATGAGCGTGATTGTTTTTTCCTCGCCTGTCGGTTGGCTGTCAGCTGGTGACTCGGTCGGCCATGTCGATGGGTCGTCGTAGAGGAACTTAGGGCCGCGGTACCACTCGTGGTCGGTGTAAAAATGCGTCGGGACGTCGCGGGTGGCGGCGTCGGCTATGTTGCTTTTTGTAGGCACCCAGCGCCACTCTTCGACTCTGCTATTTTCCTCTATGGCGGCCAAGCGATGTGCGACGAACGGCTTGTACGATCTGGCTCCTTTCCTTATCCATGTCAGAACGGTTCTGCTGTCACTCCAGTAGGTCACGGAGGCGGGCTTGACGTTGTGTTCATATATCACTGCGGCTGCGACGCGCGTACCCATCACCGCGGCTTGTAGCTCGAGGCGCGGTATTGACAGCAGCTTCAGCGGCGCCACCTTCGCCTTCGCCATGACGAGGCTGACGTGTACGTTGTTGTCACGGGTCATTGACCTCCAGTACACCGCTGTAGCGTAGGCCTTCTCACTGGCGTCGGTGAACACGTGTACTTGTATTTCTGTAGCCTCGCTGTACCCAGGATAACAGCGCGGTATGTTTACGTTCTTCAGCTGTTCGAGATGACTTATCCACGCCCTCCACTGGCTTGACAGTTCTTCATCGAGAGGTTGATCCCAGTCGACTCCCCGCCTCCAGGCTTCTTGTAGTATTTGTTTCGCCCTGATTGTTATAGGTGAGGCGAGGCCCAGCGGGTCGTATAGCGACATAACTATCTTGAGCGCCTCTCTCTTGGTGGGCGTTTCCTTGTCGAGCAGGCCAGTAGGTAGGCGCGCGAGTTTTAAGTTGAAGCTCAGCTCGTCCGTGTGTGGCTTCCATATCACGCCGAGTACTTTCTCTATGTTTTCTATATTTCCAAGATTAACAATCTGTGTTGTTTCTTGGCCCGGTACTAATTCACGCAGCACTTCTTCGCTGTTGGATACCCATTTCGTTAGGTCGAAGCGCGCTTTACTATGTATTTCTTGTACTATCTTGATTGTGCGCGTCGCCTCTTCTGTACTTCTGAAGCTATCCAGGTAATCGTCCATGTAATGATTCTTGACTATTGCTTCTACTGCTTCTGGGTGTTCGTTCGCATGGCGTTTAGCATTCCAGTTCTTAGCGAATATTGCTGTACACGGTGAACTTGCTGCGCCGAATATTATTGACGTCATTCGGTACTCTTCCGGCGCCCCCTCTCGCCGCTCTCCTCGCCACAGATATCGGAGAGCGTCTCTGTCTTCTGGCTTTACTTTCACCTGCATAAACATTTCAGTGATATCTCCGGAGACGGCGACGCGGTGACGTCGGAATCGCATCATCACGCCGGGCAGCGACTGCAGCAAGTCCGGACCCGTGAGCAGGTAGTCGTTCAGTGACATCCCTCTTGTCTTCGCTGCTGCGTCGTGAACTATACGAAGCTTCTCCGGTTTCATAGGGTTGAAGACGTCGAAGTGCGGCAGGTACCACGTTCTTCCCGGTGTACGTTCAAGGGGCGCTTTCTCTGCGTAGCCCTTTTCTATTAGTGAATCCATCTGCGCCATATATCTAGTCTTCAGAGCGGGATTCTTATCGAGTTTTTTCTCTATTGATACGAGTCTATTCATCGCAGTCGCGTAGCTGTCCGGCATCTGTATCTCGTCACTCCTCCATAGCAACGCAGTCTGAAGACGTCCATCTTCCAACTGTACTATACTGCGTTGTAATATATCTTCCGCCCTCTTCTCTGGGTCAGAAGCTGGTCGACACGGGTTGATGATGAGTGACTCGAGTGCGAAGTATTCACGAAGCTGCTTGTCTATGCTTTCCTCGGCGCCGTTCAGCTGATTGACGTAGTGCACCTGCTGTCCCAGAATCCTAGTGCGGGCTCCGTGCAGCACCCAGCCCAAGGGAGTTAACGATGCTATCGGCTGATGCTGGGGCCCTCTTCTGATGTCTGTTGCTAGGAGCAGATGCCAGTTGTCTTGCCCGATGATAATCTTCGGCGTCCCTGCGTTGTACGTCAGCTGATCTGCCAGGTCAAATAGGTGCTTGCAGTCAGCGATGTCATCCTTGCTGATTGACTGCGGCGACAGGTGCAGGCGTGGTATGGTGCGCGCCCTGAAGGGTATCTTCTTCCTATGGCAGGTCGATAGCGTGAGGTCAACTCTCTTCGACGTGGGCGTGTCGATAGTCACGTCGCTGATGGCGCCTATTTTCATCGGCTCGACTGGTCCCTCTGCACCGATCATGTCTGCCAGCTCTTCGTCAATCAGTGACACGGTTGAGCCGTCATCCAGCAGTGCGTAGGTGCGCACTTCTCCCGCCGGTCCGGACAGTTGCACCGGAACGATTTTCAGGAACGCTTGATTTGTGTGGTTGCGTGAACTTGCGACTATTTCTTGCGCTTCTTGTGCGACTTCAGTAGTGCTCGCCTTCTTCTTGTAGTGAAGCAGATGATGGTGTGATGCTGTGCAGCCCTCGATTCCACATCTCTTCTTCTGACATCTGTGTCCGTGCTGACGATGGCGGAGGCAGCGGAAGCACATGTTGTGTTGCTTGGCTAGTTCCCACTTCTTGTCCGCAGAAGCCTTCACGAACTTGTGGCAGTCTAGCGATCGGTGACCATCCATCTCGCAGATGCGGCACTTCGATGCGGGCTTCTTGTCTATAGTGGTGTGTGTTCTCTGCGTCACACGTCTAAGTCCAGTAGCTTCACTGATGTTTTCAGGCGGTGCAAACGCGCTGCAGTAGCGAGCTTGTTCGGTGATGAAGTCGCTGAAGAGACCCAAGTCCGGCGTTGACTGGTACTTCTCAGTATATGTCTTGTACCACTGTACACGTAGCGAGTTCGGCAGCTTCTCTGTGAGGATGCGCATAAGCTCGGCGTTCATGAGGTAGTGTTCCTTTTTCAGCGCTCGCAGTGTGACGATGCCACTTCGTACACGGCTGGCGAAAGTGCAGATGTCCTTCGGTGCTTCTCCGCAGCGTGGCAGCCCGCGCAGTCTGTCTGTCTCCGCTTGCGCTATTGAATCGGGGCGGCCAAACTGAAGCTCCAACTCCTTCATGATGTCATCCGGCCTGGCGTTGCCGATGAGCTCGGAACTAACTGTATCAAGCGCTCTTCCTCGCAGGCTTCTTCTCAGCCTCGCCGTATTTTCCACATCGTTGAAATATGGTCGCGTTGTCTCATAGATGGCGCGGAACGATAGCCATTCTGTATGCAATCCACTAAAGTTCGGCAGCGTCATGATGACTTTCGATGCAGCAGGGTTGTGGTACACCGGTTTCTCTTCGCTTCTATTGCCGGCTAGCGATGCGATGGCGGAGGTGAGCTCCGTGATAAACGGACGGAGCCCTTCACCCCCTGCGGTATCTTCAACTGGTTTCTTCATTGATGGAAGGGCTTCAGTATCGATGGTCTTCGAGGGGGGGGGCTCTGGCTTGTCCAGGGTACCCCGCAGTCTATGTCCTCCCTCGGCGGCGGCGTCTCTTCCAGGAGCAGTACTTATTCCACGCAGGACCGGATTCACTATAACCGCGGAGGGGGGGGGCTCGGGCAGGTCCAGGGTATCTGGTGGTCTATGTCCTCCCTCAGCGGCGGCGTCCTGCGGGTCTGGTTCCGGAGCTTCCTCCAACCAGGAACGAATGTACTCTTCATTGGAATTTCTATCATCCATATAATCGTCGTCCGATTCTTCCTCGGCCCTCTGAAGTGCTATTTGCGCTAGCTCCAACTTAATCTTCAATAAGTCTTCACGCGCATTTCTAATTTTTCTATTTGATGCCGTCGATCTGTGCGACGGTGCCTTAAGTTCGGTACGGGCGTCAACCCGGGTAGTCAACGGTACAGCTCGGTTGTATGTCTTGTCGCAAGCCTTCAGTGTTCCTTCTGAACTATATTCTTCAGCACTGGTTCCAGGCGGCCTCAGTGATGACGACGCTTCAGTCTGCATCAACGACGACGGCGCTGGTCGCTCTTCACCCCCTCGCGGGGTAGGGGGCGCGGTCGGTCTTCACCTTGCGGGGCAGGGGGCAGGGCGGCGCCTCACTTCCCTCTCAGCTGCGGTGCAGGGTAGGTCTTCACCCCTCGGGGAGGGGGCTGCTCACCCCTCGGTGGTGGTTGGAGAGAACGGCGGCTGGTCGTGCACGATGGGGGGTGTGCGGCGGCCCGGTCTGGCGTCGATGATCCAGGCTTGAGCGGCTCTTCCTTGCGATCTTGTCACAGGCATACTCGCTGTTTACAACTCTTCAGTATCTTCAGCTGAAGTTCCTGGCTCGCTTCCCAGGCGATCCGGGTCGCAAGGACCAAACGGATGTGCGGGACGGACGTAGCTCAGAAGCAGGTACTATGGGGTGGCTTCGAGACGTTGACGCCCCGTCGGTCGCTGGTTCTTGGACGTCTGGGCGAGTGGACTGTATTTACGATGTGGCGAGAAACAGGAACTTCAGAAACAAGAATACGTTTAGACGGGTTTTAGACTTTCTGCTACTATAGGTTCAGGGATGCCGGTGAAATAATAAGTCTTCATATATTTTTCAGGAGTCTTGAAGGGACGAGCTTCGACGTACTTACCATACTACAATTACACTATTTACTTTTCACTATTTACTTGTTATTATACTATCAAAAATCTATACCGATGACTACGATTTGTACGGCGGCGCTTGCGCACCGAATGAGCTCGAAACTTTACCGTGACGAGCACCTCGATTTCTCGTCCCTCCGACCAACTCAGTTTTATTGACCTTTCAATTTAACAGCCGTATTACAAACAATTGGTACATGATATCATTACAGGACACATAGCGTCAGACGCCCCATGACGTGCGCTACTGAACTATACCACACACACCCTGCATACCTTAAGGGCTGAAATACTATAACCGAATAACTATAAAAAACTATGTGAAATCGGCCCTTAGGTGGAGACTATCTTGAGATAAAAAACAAACTATGGGGGTTATCTCAATACGAAAGGTAGTGTGTGTTAGGGCATTTCATGGGCTATCTGGCGATAGTAATCCTAACAATGTGACCTAAGCCCTAGTATTGTTTATTTGCATGTGAAATGAAAGTCAAAACACAAACATTATTTATTGCTCTATAAGTTAAACTATTGACAATATTTCTATAAATCAAGTTATTTTCTATACAATGGGACCTAGGCTTTCAGTTAAACACTATTTCACTAATGAAAGTCTAGGATTTTTGCTATCAAGAAATGTTTACATGGGTAAATCAGGCCTTAAACGGCAGAACTATTAGGTTAATTATACATAATTAGGTAGGTTAAGGTTACCGCTACAAAACTATTACAATTTGGCATCAAAAAACACTATAATTTACAAATTAAGGCACTATCAAAATCTGAACAGAATTCTATAACAATTTAGAAGGAGGGTGCGCGTGAAAAACATACCTTGGCGCGGCTCACGGCACTTTTGCTCATTACCCTCATCACAAAATTGTTAGAGTATAAATAGTTACGCTCATACACGAACACTCAGGCATTATGATTTTGCACTCGCGGCGCACGGATGCGTCTGTCGCGAACATATTTAAAGCTCAATTTTGAAGCATATTTTTTTTATCGATTGAGTTGAAATTTTGTTTGAATGTTCAGTTTTAATGACAATGTATGATTCTATATCCAATATGGCGGTATACCCAAGATGGAGAAAAAAATGTGTTTAATGCATTCCTACGATATGGGTATCAAATGAAAGGGCTTGCTATGAATAACTCGAAAAAAAATGTGTCGCGAGTCTAAATCCAATATGGCGGACTCCTTAGGCTAGAAATCACTTATTGCAGATGTCTGTTACCAATCGAGCTATAATTTTTTTTTTTCATTTTGGATGTACCCAAATTTTGACTTTTGATCTCGAATAACTTTTGAAGCATATAGGATAGATAACTTAAAACTTTATTTGCAGTGGTAAACCCAAGCTCTTAACCAATATTTGGCTTTCCGGCAATTGTTGTTATTTGACCACAATTTTTCGGTCTGGATGGACTGGACCATTCATATAAACAATCAATTTTTCAAATCGGTCCAGGCGTCTTTGAGAAATCGAGAACAATCAAATTGAGAACAATCACAAAACAATCTAATTGAAACCTCCTCCTTTCTTTTTTTGAAATCGGTTAAAATACAGAAACTCTTAACATTGTCATTAATCATCAGTCGACTATTTAGTACTGTTGAAAATTGTATGTAATATACAGAAAGTCCTCAAAACCAAGGTTTTCATAGGTGCCCGATTTTTTTGCAAAAGAGTGTAAGTATTAACGACTTATTTTCATGCTTTTATATTTTAGACATCCATAGACTTACACTATTTTCCCGCTATTAACTATTTACTAAATAATATATTTTTTGTTCTACCAATTTCACTCGAAAGGATCAAAATGGTTTGTGTGACTATACGTGAAGTATGATAGGCACGCACACAGCCGCGACGCTAGTCTGCGCGGTTTTTTGCGTTGAATTACCTAAAGTTGACATCGCGCGCCGAGCGTACACGCTCTTAAGAATATTCCGCCATATTAGCTTTGGGCCATGTTGTTGTAATATATTTGTCGATGTACGTATATTGTACCTAGTATGTAGCGCCAAGGAGGAGAATGTAGTAAGAGAGTTATACATTATAGTTATAATAAATTATTTTTTTATTTGAAATAAAATATCTCGAAATAAATCAGAAACACTTAATAGGTTAATTTACAAACATAATAGTATAATTTAGAAAACAATGAATTTTCTAAGCGAAGCTCAGTCACCAAATGAAGATAGACAACCGTGTTGAAATATAACAATACAACAAAAAGGCATTAAATGTATATCTTTACGACCAACAATAGTTGAATCGGGCCACAGTGCGAGAATACCGCCCGCTGATCAAATTCTTTGGACAAAAATAATCACTGTATTTTGAAAAACTCAAAAGCGATTCATAATTAATTAATGTTCGCGATGCGTATCGGACGACGGGCCAAATGGGACGGATGGCCACATTCCATTGTCGTGTAACTTACGCACATCGTTCATCAAGTTGACAACCGTTAATCCAGTTTCCGGGATATTACTAGTGGTTTGTCGATTGCGGGTCGTACGAAATTTTGGTTACGTCAATCGTAGATCTGCGGTTGAAAATGTGCAATCGAAATTTGAAATTCTGAGAGGTCGAAATCAATTCTAACATTTCCAAAACATTAACGCTGCCATCAAAAACTAATAACATTGAAAGAGTTAATCTCTCCTACTTAGTAAGAATTTCGTTGTGACTCTCGTCATGTTCGTTTACTCTGACTCATTTTAAAGGTGTTTTTAATTCGGTGAAATACCAAAAAAACGAGAACCAGCCGTAGGGATCAGCTAAAATGTCCCGCCCCTCTACCCCCGAATCTCGATGACAAATCGTTGCGTAAATGATAGTGTTCGTTCGCTCGTACGGCCGTCGAGAGCAGTGTTTTTGTTGTTTGATATATGTCTGCGCTTTGTTGCATCCATGTTCTATTGTCCGGGTTTAGGCTGCACAGTTTTTGTGACGCTCCATTGCGCCGTCAGGTCACCGCTGTCACCGAGGCATCCATTTTGAACGTCTGTCCCTCTCGCGACTAGGGCTTCGAACGGGAATTTAATGTGACTGGGATTTCGCAATCTCTCAAAGCTCGCAACTTGTAGACATTAAGATTGGAATGAACAAGTTGATCAACTGTTTCTCATTGTTTGAAATAGGAACAACCCGTTGCTTTTAATGTTCAAGACATTACAATATATGAAATTAGACGCTTGTATAAGTATGTGACATTGTGGTTTAGCAAATACCATCCTGATTGAAAACAGCAAAAGTTTTAATTGGGAAAGTTTCGGCCTAGCGTGGCCAATCACATAATTCCATTATGTCTGCGTAATGGATCCACCTCAATCAGATGCATGATATTTATTTGTCCAATTACCTTCCGTGAAACTCAATTATTGTTTCGCCATGTCATCTATAAACACAATTATGTTTTCACTTACTACCAGAGCGCGTAGTGCATCACCCGTTCGACGGCTACTAACTACGAAGTTAAACCCTTTTAAGCTACAATCAGATAAACAGCACCTGGACTAAGATTAAACTGTCGGGTGGGGCCCGCCATGTGGATGTCCGATGACATGGACTAAATTATAATAATTAATCATTATTTTATACTGGACCCTTCGAACAACAGGCGTAATGACGAGTGCCTGCGGGTGGGTTTTTCTATTACCATACGTTTCCTGTGTTTCGTTGAAAGTTTCATCTATTAATCAATAAACCACAATAAGAGGGCAACATGTTTTATGATCCATTGAAGAAAGGATTGCTTTTTGTTTTTTATGCATCCTTTTTAGTTATAAAAGAGAAAATCGTTTTTTATCCTAAAGTAACCACCAGTTTAATGATATTTTTTTAGGTAGCTCAAAATAATAATTTGAGAATGTACATTTCTCTAATATTTTTTTAATTGAAGATTGGACCTACTCCAATATCAGAGTCAAATATAAAAGAAAGATAAATATGAATTCATATACCTAACGGCATTTTTTATTCACGCTAACAATTTAAGGTAGAAGCGCAACTCCTAGAATTTAAAGTAAATCTTCAACTTTTTACTACAAATCCATTTCTCGAGACTACAGCGACAATCGAACCTATCGAGTCCGTGGCGATAAAAAAATTAAAAAACCCACCCTTGAGGGCGTTGTTCGTATTTCAATTACCGACCAAACATATTCACAGGATCGTGTTTTGCTTTCATTCATTTCAACCGAAATAATCTCCACCACAAACAACGTTTGTACAGTCGACTTGTCAAATATAATGCTCCTTTTGTAGACCCAAAAATCGATTATGGCCTTTTTGTTGTCAAAATTGAGGTTTGAAATTCTCGAGTTTCAATAGTTGCGATGTTTATCTCGCCAGGTGCTGTTCTAAACGTATTTTAATTGAGTATAACGGAAGATTATCTTGCCCAACTCTATGGAGTATTCAAGAGGTGTTATTTTTAGGAATTATTTTTGCTTTAGGTCCTTTGTTGGAAGCATCTTAGAGCTAAGAAAAATAAACCTTGATTTCACGAATCATGTGTTTGCTAAGTGTATACCTAATCTTTTTGGGTATGATTTTATTCTACCGTGACATGTCTTATATTTGTACTGATAATTTTATATTTTTGCCACACTTACTGGTGCAAATAAGTTGGCAGCTACGCAGGAAGGTGTTAAATCGAAGTCAGTCACAATGTCAAGCAACCAAGGCCTTACTGAGTCGTTATCGATACGTCATTAATTTCTAGGCTTAATCTAACATTGAATTATTTTGTTTTTTTGAGATTCACTAATCTTTTCCAGTTTGCGAGCCCTTTTTTCTGTGACATTATCCTAGTACATATAAACCACGAAATTGTGGTTCCTCGTTTACACGTTCAACATTTTTCAGAGTAAATATATACATAGTATCATTTGTTGTTTAATTTGCACTGACCTCTCCGGATTAGTCGACAAAATGAGAAAGGATTTCAATGCTGTTGCAGTAGAAAAGTTTAAGGCATTAAGGATAAGCCGTTTATAACTCGCAAGTGTGACCAAAAAAGGTTTAAATGGAATATATTCTACTTTTACAATCCTCACTCAACTCAACAAAGTTTGTGTTTAGGTATACTCTTACGAGATAAAAGCGTATAGACCATTGCGCCATCGTAGACGACCTCGATGGCGCAATGGTCACCATGCCGGACTGCCGGACCTGAGGTCCCGGGTTCGATTCTCGGCTCGGTCGACATTTTGTGTGATGAGCATGCTTGTTAGCCGTGGTCTGGGTGTTACAATATGTATTTATAAATAAGTATATATGTAGCTATGTGTAGTTTATCAGTTGTGTTAGCACTCATAACACAAGTTAATTAATAACTTACCATGGGGCTAACCGACCGTGTGTGAAAAGGTTTCCCGACATTATTTATTTATTATTATTATTTTAGTATTTTTTTATCATTTTAAAGACGAATAAGGTTATAGCTATGTAATTTCAGCACGAGATTATATTATCCTAAATATAAGGAGTTATGCCCGATTCGTCATTTTAGTGATTTGGCATCCATAAAAAACGTGTCCCAGTTGGTCATTCAATAAAATATTTTATTTTGCTTAGTCCCAATTGGTCATCCGTACTTTATTTTGTAAAAAGTACTGTCAACAAGATAAGCTTTACAATATTGTAATATGTTTTTTTTTTATTTATTTTGGTTACCTATGTTTTTTCCGAATATGGCAAGACGCTATTAATAAAATCGCGATTTCAACGGCGTCACACACCGCACGGCCAAAACCAAAATACCAGGATCGCATAAATCAGATGAGTAATATACCAATCAACGAGTGTCCATGGAACTGCCCACCGTGTACTAGGACCGCATAACTTAAAGGAGTATAGCAGTCAAGAGTGTCAGGATTTTACGTTTTTTTCCTAATTGTAGATAAACATACCAATTTACACCATCATTCATCATTTTTATGTATACAATCTCTTTGCTAGTTATGGGCAAAAAGTATCGAGTCACATTTTCGGGTTTATAAAATTCCCAAGTTGTCTTCATCTGTGTTTTAATGTAAATTTTATTATATTTATATGAGAGCTATACCTTTACCTACATCGAAGTTTTTCATTTAAAATTTCTTCTAACACTTTTATTTCTGACGGTACTCTGATACGTGAAATTTTATGCGGGTGACGAATCGGAACTCAAAATTTAAATATTAAATTATTTATTTTGCTCGAATGACCAATTGGGACTTGGTGTATGGAAAAAATAGTTGGTGACCAATCGGTACTAATGACAAATTGGGAATAACTCAATATAAGATCATTTTAAAACGTAATTAAGGTTAATTGGCGTCTATTTGTGTATAAGGGCTGGCGTACACATGCGTACAGACATGGCGTTAAATTAATTATCAGTGGAAGTGGACCAAACGAAACCGCCGCGGCCCGTAGCCGGTTCAGTGGAGCTGGTGACATGGTGACGAAAGGAGCGGGGCTGTATTGGAGAAAAAGGTTCATGTACCAATGTCAATAATCAGAACGTATGTCGATATTACTATCTAACACAGAATAATTTCCTATTATGTGTCCCCTCAGGGAAATCTTAGGTACCGACACACTTTCAAGAAACGCTTCTTCACTCTTCCACTTGGCAAAGATGAACATGTTTAGAGTGAGAAACCGGAAGTCCTGAATGGCATGCATTAAGATATATAAAATAGAAACTGCCCAATATAACCTAGGCAATAATTATCGTCGGCCTTTATCACAATTCCATTTCATTTTATGTACATCACAAAGTAAATAGACAACACATCAATTTACAAAATTAGCTAAACTATGTCATTTGAATATTAAGACGTCAGGAACTCAGTGTTACTAAAATCCAATATCCCCAAGATTTCAATCTCAGATGTTCTCTGATAATAGTAGGTACCTATATACGAACCTAGCCAAGCATCGGACCACAAAATACATAGGTATTTTGTGATCGGACGTAACGCTATAATAATTAACGGCTCATTGATTGGGGTCATCATACAGGGTGTTATGAATAGTGCTGTATATAATTAACAGTGTTGATAGCACCGTAATCTCTAATGACATCTTGATAATAATAGTGTATTAATATGCATTGATATAAATAATAGGTGTTATCAATTAATAGGACTGAGTTGTATACAATTGGTGTTTAGTTTAGTAGGTAGTCATTCTGATTATTTACTTACTGAGATTTTTCACAGTTTTTGGAACCTAGTAAATATTGACACTTTATATTTTTTTTACATTTAAAAATATTTAAAAAAGCTACACGAGCAAATAAAATGCAAATTTTAGTACAATAAATACTAATATTAGTCAAATAAATAATTACAAAATCAATCAACAGGAACATTATTTTGAAAGCGCAAAAAAAAGTACCGAACACTTCTTTACTCAAATCAAAAGACACTACGTATAACGGAACAAGGAACAATAAAGAGTTACAATGCCATTATTCCATTTAAATAATAAGCCCTCCCACGCAGAGCAAGTATCATTCATTATTTCACAACACGCGCCCATTTGCTCAAACTAATGAAAAGCAACGGTAATTTAAGTATTGACAGGTCCTTCTCGTTACAAGAATAACTGCGATATGGGTATTATTGAGAACATTGGATTTCATGGTCGTTAAGTGAGAAAATATCTTGTTTTTGGAGAAACAATGTGAGTACTATAATAAGTACTGTTACTTGTCACGGTGATTTGACAATATTGCCGTTATAATAGACACACGACACTGGTACTTTCATGTTTATCAATACCTTTTAATAACTAATTGATCCTTAGTAAAACTGTGTAACTACATATATCATTAACGAGCTTCTATTTACCCACTAAAGCTCATTAAAACACAGTAAAAGCTTGACACATAACTAATAAAGAACACAAAATATCTACTAACATCCTTAACGTAATCCACTTAGAACGATAATAGCAAACGATTGAAGTCCGCTACTTCCATCAATAAATCATCGGCCATATAAAGCCGGTTGCAGACAGACCGGCCCGACGACACGGCCGGCCGGCCGACAAAGCAGCACCAATTTGCAGATTAGCTGATGCGTAAATTGTTGCATTAGCCATACGTTCAACAGTGAAGGTCCGACCAATTATGGTGGTAATTCGATACCGCGTGCCAACGTAATCCGATGTTGTGTACGCACCTTTATGTTGTTTTTAATGTTAATGTACCGTGAATTTGTATATTGTGTGCAAGTTTTGTTTTTAGTTGTTAAGTAAAACATGTTGGTTTATTATTGTAAGCGCATGGAAGTTATGTATTTTACTGTTTACATAGTGCTTAGTTTCTTTAATAAAAACATGCATGGCATACTCTATTGATGCATACTTACCATTTAAAAAAGCGGAAGCTTATATTGTCATAGACTTGAATATTAAAATCACAAACATTTTGTTTAATAAAATAGACACGAATACGCCAAGAGCTACAAAATAAGCAAAATAGATACTGTCAAAAACACTGACCAATATTCATGGCAATTTAATCCTTATACTAGATTACTTTAAAACTCATATTGCTTTACACATTTTCGTATTAGACTGTATTAAAAATGGTGATCCATTTCACTTTATGTAAAAAATGTAATTTACAATGTCTAAATACAAATTTTATTTTCTAAAAAAAAAATGCTTTCCAAATCAGAATATTAAAATTAAACCTTCTTTAAAATATTTAAGAAATTATTTTTATTTTACGAGGCGTGATATTTTCATTGTGCATAGGAAATATTTTGATGTAATATTTTAATCCATTTATTAAATAAAAAATGTATTTTTATTTGGAAATATTTAATATTTTATAATATGAATCTATTGTTAAGAGGTTTGATATTTTTATTGTGTATTACATTGTAGGATTACATTGTCTACATTGTACTGTGTGTTACATTGTCAGATTTATTGAATATAAAATGTTTTTGTAACTTAAATAAACGAGCTAATATTACGTTCTTTTGCAAACAAAATAACGCTGCTTTATTTGTTAAACAAATCCTTATATTGATATTGAATGAAGTCGAATAAAGGCTTAGCACAGACATACTGCTAAGCAAGTAATCTACAGAAACCGGCCAAGTGCGAGTCGGACTCGCGCACGAAGGGTTCCGTACCAGAGCAAAAATGAGCAAAAAATCACGTTTGTTGTATGGGAGCCCCCCAAAATATTTATTTTATTCTAGTTTTCAGTATTTTTGTTATAGCGGCAACAGAAATACATTATCTGTGAAAATTTCAAGTCTCTCACTATCACGGTTCATGAGATATAGCCTGGTGACAGACGGACGGACGGATGGACGGATTCGCGGACGGACGGACGGACCGAGGAGCAAAAACAATAGGGTCCCGTTTTACCCTTTGGGTACGGAACCCTAAAAAGTATCGTAGATATACCTGGATTGTACGTTTGTTTATGACCTAATTTTGGGCCTGAAATAGGGCAGGTAATGGCTGGAAATTCACGCTGTGTAGCTAATTCCGTGTTCAGCTCACGTCAGTCAATCTGTAGTCCAATTATGAATGAGTTTCGTGTTTATCAACGTTGAAAATGACAACTCTAACATAGCTTGTCCGATCTGGTTTGTTTGCTATTGTATTGTACCTACTTATATAGTTAAAATCTGTTTTCCCTAAGGGATTGGGGTTGCAACTTTAGTACACACTTTTTTCTCGGGTAGGGATTGATTAAAACCGTAGATTAGAACCGTTATCAATCAAAATAGCTACTGGACAAAACTCGAAATATAGACTGTATTACGTACTGTATTACGATATTTAAATAATTCTACACCAATCGAATTATCAGAAATCAATGGTATTCCCACGTAGACTGTGATGGCAATCACAGAAGAGGTTTATTACGCCACTAAAATAAAATTTACTGGCCACAAATAAGTCGAATGTTTATGATAGGAACAACATGGCTTGATTGAGCGTTTTGTTGGCTCTTAAATCGCTTTTGTGTATAATTTCGTTAAGTCAATATATGGATAAGAAAATTAACTAACGTTCCTCACACTGTCTAAAATATTATAATTGATTTTAATACATTTGGTGGTAAAAGTAAAATTAAACAGCTTTTGAGAAAGTCCTAATTATTTTGAAATCTCTCAATAGTAATGTCCTATGAGAAATAATCAAACCACATTCAAGAGAACACATCAAGAAGTGTTTGTTCAAGTTTAAAATAAGACATTATCAACATTTTTATAACTAAGAAAATTGCTAACGCAATCGAATATTCAACTTAGTTCAGACTACATTTGGCGAAAGAATAAAAGAGACTCTTCATTCAATAAAGTCATTTTAAATGTTCAAACGTTTGCATATTTATTTTAATATCAAGTAATGGTGCACGGCATTTCACGATCCATCAATATTGCTTGCCAGTGATATTTTATAGATCAAAGGATTTCTATTTGAATACCAAGTTCTCTTTGACTAAGCCCAGCTAAGGCCAGTCACCGTAATTCCTGAGTAATTTCCTCTGGACTCTTAATCTCGCCTATGGGCTTGCTCGGGAAATTCACGCGCTAATAAATAAGTACTTTTCACTTCCCTTCTGAGGTAAAATTGTTTAAAAAAATTCGTAATAGATATCTACTAATCAATCTTGAAGTATGAGTAAGTTGACGCAAACAATCAGTGCAACGGAAATCTGAGGAAAAGAGAAGATATCGTGGCGGAAAAGACGGATTACACGTATATATAGAAAAAACCGAACATTTCAATACGCAAACTGTACCATTTTCATTCGCAATAGAAGTCAGCTTTTAAAGAAAATTAGCAGTTATTATTAGTGGGATAAAGTGAAATATCGAAGAACGCTTGTTTGGATACCAGTAAATAAGTTTTGGGTATAAATCAGAAGCTTGAAGGATAAAAACGAAAGTGTTCGTTCGGGTAGAAAATTTATTTCTTTCTTCCACATTTCACTGGGTCTTGTAAAAGTTTTAATTATTTGCCGGATGCGGTCGGACGCCGCTTCGTTTGGGATCAATGTACTGTTGAAGTTGACTTTTTAATTCTGACGCTTCATAGCAGATACAAATTAAGTGTAGTTCTTTAACTTATTTTTTGTTCGCGATTGTTTTAGATAAAACCTTTTGTTTTCTATTGCAGATAGATAAGTGAGTCGTAGAAACGTTTTTGTATCGTCATAATATTATCATTCGCTTCGGCATTCTTTGCAAGTCGCCGAAGTATGATGAAGAGATAAAATGACAGGTGGGATGTTTCTTGTTGGTATCGGCATTCAATACAATTAAATATTATGTGAAGACAAAAAAATATACACGTACGTTTATCTTATATAATTACAAATGCATTAGTGTGTGTAGAAAAGCAATAATTTTAGTTCCAGTCATATTAATTACTTATTTCAAAAATTTCACCTAACATAGTCTTAAGCTCTTGAGCTTAACACTGGTCCTTTAAAGCAGTTATCAGGCACATTATTTTATCAAATCGACGGGTAAAAGGCAAAAGGGGTCAAGCACCACAGATCAAATTGTTCAGGAGAGTAAAAAGAAAGTTTTAAAAAATAATATCTCTTTATTGCTTTATTGAATCACATCACAATATTCAGAAAAGTTTACTTAAATACAATGTTCTTTAATAATTTTACATCAAAATAAGCCTGAGATCAATAGTTTCAAAGATAGATGTCGCTTGACCCCAGGTTTTTACCAGGTTTATCGCATTTGCGAGGGGGTCAAGCACCAATATTGAATGTTGGAATATTTAGATTTTGGCCTAAGCTCCATGTATATAAAGTAGTAAAGTATTTTATTTTATTTGGCACAACAGATCATAGAACTAAGTCAGATTTTGGCTTAAGTTAAAATATCTTAATTAACAGTATTATTTTATATTTGGCACAGCAGGTAGGTAATAGAACTATGGATTATGTATTAAACTAAAACAATACAAGGAACAAAACTGAGATCCAAAAAACAGCAGTTACCTAACTGATAGTACATACAACAGCATGTTATCACATTATTTGAGTAAATAAACCACAATAACTTGGTAAAAATTATGATTGTTTACATTTTTAATGATTTCTTAAACGCGTGAACCGATTTACATGATTCAAAAACGGATAAAATGGTTTTATACAAAAATTAATAATACCAATAATTAAACCAATATCGTTAAGATATCTCAATAAACACATTTTCAAGTTGCTCTCGTAATAAAATTATCCAACATGTACCTACTACTTGAAACGCGTACCTACTACCTATTACCAGTTCTTAAAAAAATAACGTTTTTTTGTATGGGAGCCCCCCAAAATATTTATTTGATTCAGTATTCTTATTAGTTTTCAGTATTTGTTGTTATAGCGGCAACAGAAATACACCATCTGTGAAAATTTCAACTCTCTAACTATAACGGCTCATGAGATACAGCCTGGTGACAGACGGACGGACGGACGGACAGAGGAGCAAAAACATTAGGGTCCCGTTTTACCCTTTGGATACGGAACCCTAAAAACTATCCTAAGAAACGTTAAATTTATTTTTATAAAATAAATAAAATGAGGTTGAATTTACCGATGATAGTAGGGGAATCACGGTATCTTAAATTTCTTCGACCCCTCTATTGCTATCATTATAATCAAACACCTAACCTTCTTGGTACTAGCAAGTCTTTTTCGGCCAAACACTTCTCAATTTCATGTTTTCGGGAGTTGCAGACATGTTTTATATAAAATTTTATTCTGTGTTAACAATTGCGATCGCGTTTCAAACACGCGTGAACTTGCTTTCACGTACCTACACGAGACATATCCCCATTTGCAAGGGCGCTGTCGCGCGTGCGGAGTGGATCAAATGCAACTTAATGAAAATAAAATTATTTAAGAAAGGGGCCAAGCGCCAATTTATGTTTAGTTGACAATTTTTACTATTGGTGTAAGCGACGTTATAGTTATTAAACAAATAAAAGAAAAATGGATACAAACGACATATTTACTTCTAATATTGTTGTTAAAATTATGCCAAATGACAAGGCGATACAAAAACGTAAAGTTGGTGTCGCTTGAGCACTTTTGGTAAGTATCGATTTGGCACTTCAGTACAAATAATTCTTTGGTACAAGCGACTTTTTTTCATGCTAGGAAAACGATACTACGACCATTCGAAAGAGAAAAAATAGTGGAGTTGGGGTCAATAAAAAAGTTAAAATCGCAAAAAGTGGCGCTTGACCCCTTTTGCCTTTTTACCGTCGAAATATTAATTTTTTTTTACATCCATAAACATACAATCAAAATAAACCCCTAACATTACACACTGCATCACAAACTGCTACATTATATTTAACAGAAAAAACTTCTTCCACTAGCAGACCCAATTACAACGTGCAGAAATGAGTACAAGATTCTTATAACAACAGAATAACAGCCAAGTTTTCTGATCACGTACCTATATGTTACGTCTCCTAAGAAATTCACATCATATGTACTGAATGCGAACAAATAATATTGTTTGTCATATTATTTTTGGAACCTCATTTTGGTGGTCTTAAACTTGACTGCCCTTGGTCTGGCGAAATCTAAAAATATGTCCATAGGATGAATTGTATTAAGAAAGTACATAATAATGTTAAGGTATTATTGAAGTTTTGCTGTTGACTTTGGCCTTGTGACCGTGCAACAAAGTGAGTTTTGTAGTAATTTCTTTAACTAAGTGAAATATTTTTGCGAGCTTGTAATTTCATGAATAATTTGAATAAAAAAAAACAATTTTAATTAAGGCATTTATTGAACCCACTGTTATAATTTTTTCCTCCAAATAAGACCAAATTCTATATTAAATTCTAAATTAGACAAATCTGTTCGCACTTTTTAAAAACCCTTTAATAGAAAAACAAGTCCACCTCCGGGTCGTTACGAGATTTCACCCTATTCCTTTACAGTATACAATATGAGATGAAAATGTCTACTTATAGAGGTAATATCTAATTTATGTCTTACGGTGTCACAAACAACACCTCATAGGTGTTCTATCATCAATCAACTGACGCTAAAACCGTTCATTCTATAATTACCGAGCTTCGCAAGTAATTATATTGGAATAGGGTGACTACAAGTTTATTGGCATGTGTTCATCTTAAGGAGTAGGGTTACCATGACTTTCTTCTTACTATGGACTAGATCACGTCCACTTCTTATAGTTGTTGGTGTTAATCAATAGAATAAGAAATAGAATTAGGTAAGTACCTATCTTAAAGACTTTGTTAAATATGTGAAGTGTATGAAACTCGAGTTTTACTCAACTCAACATATAGTGTCAAAACAAAGACACTGATTGTAAGACTATTATCAATACCTACTACATTCGGAAGCTTATCCTCTAACCTCTTGTATGTCGCTTAATAAAAAAACAATAGAAAATCTGCACTCCGTCATACAGCGGGTCAAAGACATGATACACAAAATATAGATCATCAAATAACTTTAATCAATACTCGTAACTTAAAATGATTAAGCAATAGGAATTCCAAGGAACGTTACTCTAAAACATTTTAGACCCTTTGATAACGAAACAAAACCTGCTACAATAAGCAATAAGCATGTACTATCCAAACCAGATTTAAATGTAAATCTTAGAAACAATTTGTATTACCATTAACAATCTTATCTCAGTACATTGCGACATTATTTCACACAAAATGCAGTTTTGGATAAGATGTTGAAAGCTGATTTCAGGTTTGAATCGGATTCTATAAATTGTACAAAGTTATGTAATAACATGATTCTGTCGATTACCATGGGTTTGGTGTGAGAACAAATTGTTTGAATATTTATTAGGTACTTCATCGTCTTGTATTGAAATCAACATAACTTTCTGATTTATATTAAAAAGAAGAACAAATTATATTGATATGGCTTGACATGGCCTGAAACTCTTTCTTTCATGAGTAGTTAGAGGAGGACTGAGCAGTCAAGTACAGATACTTAAGAGTCAGAACTCTAATCAATCTTATAAGTCGGTCATTGCTTTATTAATGTAGGTACCTACTCATTTTACAAACATTATGAACGCATTCATCTCCTGCATTTACAAGACATAAAACCCAAACAAAACACGCTCCTAAAATTTCCAAAACATTCACTTAGCTAAGTAAATGAAGATTCGCCTAGACGTTTATTACATCATCCAATCTCCTCACCTGTACTGAAGCTTCTAAATTAAAACTATAAAAGTGAAATTTGGACATCCTCCCGTTTATATCTTTTGGCGTCACTGTAAATTGTGTTGTGAGGAAGTCAAATAAAATTGTGCTTTGTTGTTTTCTAGTGAAATGGCTGTTCCTGATTGGTAGAAGAATGAAGATGCAAGGAATGGGTCGACGGATTGAAATACGGGATTTTTTAGAATTTAGAAAGTATATGCATAAAATTAGCTTTTTTGTGGAGAATTCTTACTTATAAATGATAATGTAACTCTGTTTATCGTAACTCTGTTTATCTTTTGAGCTCCAAAACTACTGAACTGATTTGAACGAGTACGCAGATAGGAAAGAGCTTGAGGAAGGCACCAAAATTAACTTTTTGATAATGTACCTTTTTGTACTTTATTGTTATCTCCCTTTAACCCTATAATGGTTGACTGGTACAGAATGCCTTGTCGCATTTAGTCCGCCAATGTACTATTTTTTTGTACATAAAGTATAGATAAGTAACTCGAATTTCACCACAATACATGTTTACTAAAACCAATAACCCCACAACATTTACATATGTAATATAACCCAGCAAAGCCCATGTAACCACACTAAAAGCTAACCCTGATCAATACCAAACAGCGAATATCAGAGTGCCGTATAAGAAATAGTCCAAGATTACAGATAAAACTATAGCGATCATTACAGGGCTATCCAGACGTCTCCATTGCCTTGGTGCGTAGGCATTGGCTATCATACGATAAAGGTTGTGTAAGCTTGCATTCATATTGGTTGTAATGAAGCAGAGTATGGTTTAACGTGGTCGGCTGTGTTTAACGAGTGTGAGAGGATTTGATGCAGATGTAGGCTGAAATAGAAAATTTTGGGATGATTTTGGAAGAAAAATCGTCTAAACGTGTTATAGAAATTTTTTTAGGCCTTTCGCCCAAAGCGATGCAGTTGCCTACCAAACTTTCAATATTATAAGAGTAAAGGAGTTCTTTTTTTCAAAACAGCTTTTTTTTCTTAGCAGTTTTCATGATAATAAATATCTAATATATCTACCAATATTATGATACCAAATAAAGTGTTTATTAAAATGCATAAAATAGCATCTCTTTTATTTCTCCTTTGTAGAAGAGACTTTACAATGCACTTTATAAGACAAACAAAATATGAAGCAATTTATTCGATGTACATTATCAGTGACCAGTGTCGTACTCATTTTTTGTTCGCATTGGACTGAAACTCGATATTTCTTTTCAAAATATTGCTAATAATACAGATTTTTCGAATACAAGGCATATTACTATGATAAATCTTAAAGTTGGTATTATTAAGTGCTTTATTAATAGTAAAAAGAATAATGTGGTTCCATTAGTTTTGAATTGCTTTCAGAAATTATTTATAGAGGTTTTTCTGTAATATTGGTACTTACGATTATTCAGAGTACCTATGTCCGAAAAGGACTTACTTTTACACGACCTTTTCTTTAGAACTTTCAATATAAAATAATAATTGGTATTGGTACACGTATTAAGTGTACAGTCAAGTGCCGTCGAGTAATAATATCTACAGGATATTCAATCACAAAATATGAGTCTTTATTTTACCCGACCTACGAATACTACCAAAGCCACTATTAACTCCATTTAAACTTAAATCAATCCCAAATCAAAGCCCAACCGACCCCAACCAATCAAAAAGCCCAACTAAGCAACTTCTAGCCAACATTGGTCAATGCTATCAAAACAAAACACACTATTTCAAATGACTTTATAAGAAACAAACATAAACCCAGAAGTCGGGCGATGTTTGTCCAATATAATGGGCCCAATGTTTGCAGTGGGTGATTGATGCCGACCCGGGTTAATGGATCGATATACGTCTAAGTTATCCTTGGGTCCTTGTAGTTACTTACTGTGTGTTCAACTTCACCCCGATCCGAGGCGTATGTGTTAACGAGGGCTAGTTATTGGTGATTGATTGTTCACGGCACTAAATCTGGAGTCTGATGGCTTTATTTTGTTGAAACGTCTTTATCTTTAGAGGTGTTTAAGGGGTTAAGATTTCGGGTGTTGACTTGATTAAGCGTGTTTTTTTTATTACTGACTAGCTGACCCGGTGAACTTCGTACCGCCTAATTGGAGGCATATTTAGTAAGTCACAAACACACGACGCAATACTTTTTTTAATTTTTTCCTTATTTGCTCACCGTTTAGACCTTCCCTGGACTACAACAAACATTTAAAAAAAAATCAGCTCAATCGGCTCAGCCGTTCTCGAGTTTTAATCAGACTAACGAACAACAATTCATTTTTATTTATATAGAATTTTTCCCTTATTTGCTCACCGTTTAGACCTACCCTGGATTACGACAAACATTTTAAAACCAAAATCAGCTCAATCGGCCCAGCCGTTCTCGAGTTTTAATCAGACTAACGAACAACAATTATTTTTTATTTGTATAGATTGAAATTAATATGTAATTAATAAGTTAAGTAACACTATGAAAATACACCAGCTTTTCTGTTCATATACAAAAGGGAACATGTTCTCAAATTCAAAATTAAACACATTCAGACAAATTCCTTTCGAGGAAAATGTACGATCAAAGTAAAATGAGCATTAACATTCTAAACTCCGTTTACTCGGCATTGATTTTTTTCTTTACTAAATTGCTTTTAGGCCCGAGTTACAGAGCCGATAACAACATGGAATCTCAACTTGATTCATTAAAAGGAGATCATTCAAGTCTCGAACATTTTGTACCCAAAAATGAAACTGCCGGCCAGAAGAAAAAAATAGTAGATTCTTGTAGAGGATAATGCCCTGAAGATTTTTTACTATTACAAGAATTGTCTACAATTAACCCCTAGGCTGCTATTTGACTTTGAAAATCCCAAAAAATCCCACAATGTTTGGAGCATTACATTACAGCCCCAAACTGGAGAAGCCAGCCGCTGCCTTCAAACGACTCTTGCCCGACCTGGGAAGTCATCAAATGACCCCTTTCGCTGTGGGAAAGTCAGACTCTTACTGACTAAAACCCATCATGGGGAAACCAGGGCCGCGGTAATTCTTTCGAACAATCCCGCAGCCTCGATAGGCCTTGTCCTCGTAAAAAAGGCAGGCCTTGGCCCTGCTGGGCCCCGCTGGGGTTGCTGACATCTCTTTGAGGAGCGCGTGGAACAACGCCCACCGTTGACACGGGTCTGTCAGCTAAGCAGACAGAGGGACGATGAGCCACCCGAACTCACCGCCCGCAGACCCACGCCTACGGTGGCCGACACCCGGCGCCCATGGTGTCTACCTGGTCCAGCGCGGCGGCCGGGATGAGAGGGACTGTCTGAGGAGGGCTTGGGTCAACGCTCGCCGCCGACAGGGGCCTGTAGACTCTAAGGCGGCGAAGGGACGATGAGCCTCTCTAAACTCACCGCCCACAGACCGACGCACGTCTACGGTGGCGGGAGTCTTCTCGACAACCGACGCGCGTGGTGTCTTCCACGTCCACCTCAGCGGCTGGGATGAGAGGCGCGAACTCTCAGTTATTCCACCGCCTCCTTCTCTGGCATGCTTTGCAGAAGGAGACGAAGGCATCCCATTCCCCCTCGCCCCTATAGAATTTTGAATGGCTCATCGTCCCGCCGTCTCTCTCTTGGAGACTAGAGAGTGTCAGCAAACCGCAGGTGACCAAAACCTGCCGGGGCTGCGGGATTATTCGACAGAGTTACTAGACGTTGGATTAGTTAAAAAAATACTGTGGACGTTATTTGCCGTAACATTCAAGTATAGATTTTTATTCACGATAAACTCAAATAGCAGTCTGAGGGTTAACCGAAGATGTTCCTTACAATATAAAAAATCTTCAGGGCATCCTCGACAATAATAGTACGATATTTTTGCGGGGAAAAGGCCTATCGGGGCTGCGGGATTCTTCGAAAGGATTATCGCGGCCCTGGTTTCCCCATGATGGGTTTTAGTCAGTAAAAGTCTGACTTTCTCATGGCGAGAGGGGGGTCATTTGATGACTTCCCAGGTCGAATAGGAGTCGTTTGAAGGCAACGGCTGGCTTCTCCAGTTTGGGGCTGTAATGTAATGCTCCAAACATTGTGGGATTTTTTGGTATTTTCAAAGTCAAATAGCAGCCTAGGGGTTAATTGTAGACAATTCTTGTGATAGTAAAAATTCTTCAGGGCATTATTCTCTTCAAGAATCTACTATTTTTTTCTTCTGGCCGGCACTTTCAGTTTTGGGTACGAAATGAATGTTCTCCTTTGCTAACTTATTTAATTGGACAAAATGTTTTTCATGTAGGGGATCAATTTAAATGATGACCGTTTAAGTGTTGAGATAAATGACAGATTGTAACTTTGTATTGAATCATCATCACGCCTGTTTTCATTGAGTTAGTGAGAAGAATCAATGAGAGCAGTACTAAGAGTCGTATAGTTTATTCATATTTTTAGAATTCGTATTGCTGTTTAAAAAAAATATACCTTCGAATCAACTGATAAAGGATTATTTACTTATTGATCATAAGATAGTGAGAATTATCTTTCGACAATAATACACAAATAGAAGTGTGACCATTATGATTTGTCATAGAATTAAGACAGGTAAACTCTATTGTATCTAACTACAGCGTAAATAATGCGTCAAAATTCTTGCTAGCAAAAGTAAGGACAAAAGTAAGGACCTGACACACAATAGGAGATCCAAAACATATGCTAAATCCATTTAAGGGGCTGTTTATCCAACCAAAGAGAAATAAAGTGACACTGTTTTTATTCAAACACTTGTCAAAATAAAAGTGCATTTTGCAGAGAATTAGAGAAATAACAAGCCCTTTCTGTCAATCAAACAGGCTCGTTACTTTTATTTCGAGGCTTATGCCATATTTTGAATTCAAGTTTTTATTCAAAAGGATGCGAATATATCATGAGCAGTATTTTTTCTGTCAACTTTGCATATAAAATAAAATATGACCACATTTTTCGTTGCATATCTCTGAAGAAATGATTTTTTCTTTGAGATTTTTGATACTTGATTAAAAGGTGGTGTAGACAATTGGCGTGTGAATCATATTGTTTTTATATCGTTAACAACTTGATATAGATGACGACAAAGGATGAATCAGGTATTGTAAAAAAATGTACAAAAAATATGCCTAACATTGCAAGCATGTTTAAACAATCTTTTTAAATTGAGGAAGGCTTGCTTCAGTAACTGTAGACACAACATATTCAGAAGCTTTTTGACTGATCATAATAATAAACAATATGACGATGTTATCTGAATGTAAATTGACGATAATAAAAAAACGGTGGTCCACCTAAGTCTTTTTTTTGTAAATCCTTCGACCGGCGAATCCATTACAAGAATCTATGTATTCTTTACGTGTTCTCAACATGGAAATCAAGCAACTCATTTAGCAACTTAACATAGAATAATAAAGGGTTTTGCAATAAATAACAATATTATGTTAATACAAGTTTATATTCAGCTTTAACGAGATTCGAACGAGCGATCCAACTCCCAACTACTCGTTAACGTGGAATCAAAATATTTATTATGAATCAATTTACATAAGCAGTAGAAAATATGCATGTTTAGGTATAACAATAACTCGTTGTTAGTTCTTACTGACGGTAATAATTGTGTTATTACTTTATATTTAAATCTGAAGAAGTTGGAGAAATTCGAAAAATATGTAATCTGTAAAAAATATTAAGTAACCATTTGGCCTGATTTGATTAGATAAATAACTTATTGAAGGCAGGAAGGATCGTTTTCGGTAGAAATAGAAGCAAAATACATATTTCTGCCAAAAAAGCAAGTTCAAGGTTCGTTCGAACGATGTATTTTTCACACTAACTCGTTACAAGTCAAACCACCATACCCTTGCTTATACAGCGGGTTCCTTCTGACATACAATGTCATTCTCAAACCATCATAATTATACAAATGTATGTAGATTCCTGACACAGATTCAACTCATATCAGACATAACAGTCACAAATAAACGTTTGTTTCCTTCTCATCGGTAGCTTTGTTTCTGTCCGTTTTCATTGTAATGTTTTGCCAAACCCACATTGAGTTGTCAAACTCTCGTCAGATAGGCACCTACCGTGTAATTATTTATCTGAATGTACCATTTAAGTTCTTAGAAAGTATTAAATTACATGTTTCGGGTAGTCCGTAGATAGAAGCTTTGGAACGATTTTTCACACGATAACTACTTTTTTTAATGACTGTAACGTCTTTATTGTTTTGGATAGAAAACTTCTGGGTACGATCTGACGGTTAAGACATTAGTTTTTAAGAAGGAATTGTTTTATAGTGAGTCACTTGTCGGTTTTTTATTTGATGTCTTGAATAAGCAGTGGAGAATGTAAATGCGTGGAAAAAAAACTACAACAGAAATTGAGTATGACAATGTGGCCATGTTCAAATGGAGCTTTATTCTTTGTTTTACAAACATAGGTAACATACCAATAGTTCGTAATACATATATCGGCTAACGATTCGAAAGAACAATGGATTCAAACTACTTAATTGTAGTCATTAATTATTCAATAAAATTATCCAGTATTACATAGGTAGTGACACCACTCTAACCAAGGGGTATCGGGTTGCCCGGGTAACTGGGTTGAGGAGGTCAGATAGGCAGTCGCTTCTTGTAAAGCACTGGTACTCAGCTGAATCCGGTTAGACTGGAAGCCGACCCCAACATGATTGGGAAAAGGCTCGGAGGATGATGATGATGACATAGGTAGTATAGAAAGCCAATTACAGTCAATTAGTACACCTAGTATCAAAGTCGAAAATGGAAACATCAAAACTAATCAGTAGCTAGTCAAATTACGGTCAGAGGAATGTGTTTTTGAAACTAGAACAACGATTATAATAAAAACAAAAGCCACAATATCGTTATTGTTAATTTATTCATTAAAAACTAACTCCGTACTCAATTGTTTTGAGAGCCAACATCGCGCAGAGTCGGTTTATTTTTTCAGTGACAGTGAATATTCGAGTAATATACCTACAATATTATTTGAGAGAGACAAAAGTAAAACGTTTGTTGCTCTTGGCCTTTCGTTCTTCGAGTTTTATTATTGCGTTTATAGAAATAATATCACTGAATATGCCTAAGAAGGTCTTATATTTATTTTTACGCTGGCTGTAGATAACATACGAATCAGCTTTCTGTCATCGTTTTATGAGTGAGTTTTCTACCGAATTTTGGTATATTATTTCGTTTGCTAACGCGCTGACTGACATAAACAGGCATAATCCATTTACATACTTCACATTATCCGAGTAACGTTACAAAAAATACGAACATTTAATAAAACAAACAAGTAACATTTTGTTACGTAAAACAACTTTAAACTTGAGCCATTAAAGTCCAACCTGTTATAAAAACAAATATTAGCCCGCGATAAAGACAAAGTCAGGGAAAAATGGAGCATATCACTATATGAGATGACGTTTTATTTGCTTACCGTCAACCATTTTGTTTGAGACTTTCACTACCTGGAAATGAGGAAGATGGTAATAAATTATGAGGTGTGGACAAGGCGAAGGTGTTCATATGATTATTTTAAGACCGTGCCACACAGAAAGACATTGATGATGCTATGAATTAGATGACAGGTTGAGAGCTTAGAAGGACAATTCGGGAGCGATAGCGGGATGAGATATAGCTTTTATTTTTATTTTATCAACCTGAGATCTAGTGTTAGGTGTTATTAAGAGTTAATGAGTTCAATAATACTGTATTCCGCGGCAGTGACAGCTAGTAAAATTATTTGCTTGTTCTGGATAGCAACAATTCTAGAAACTCCTACAATTTTTATAATTTAGGTACTAATATCGCATATCTTCCTTTAATATCCTTTGGTGTGTTAAGCCCTTTTCTGATATGGTTTAACACACCTGTTAATGCAGTGTTTGTTCTTTCATTATGAATGGAATGTTTTCACGATGTCCATGGTAATGAGATGAGATGGAAAGTCAAACAAATTGATGCACGGCTTGAATCTTAAATATGCAGAAGAGGTATCTAATAATGGTTAAAGAGATAATGCATTTTATCTATGTATAGGCAAACTATCTGTGTTTCTGTCTTTGCAAATAAAAAGATACTGTAGTAATGTGATTCCATGACTTTTAAAATATACCGTACAGTGTATATTAATAGAATCTATAATGTTCTTATAAATAGCGGCAGTCTATAGTTATTAAAGTAGCCTATTTAGCCTTTAAAGTTCAAGGGAACAGAACAATTTCATATTAATGCTAATTGAATGTCAACCATTTGGATTACAAGGTTTGGATTCCTTGAAACTGATAGAAGAAATAAAGCTGATACAGTTTGTGAAAAAAAGAAAAATAGAAGATCATTGAAGAAGGTCCATGTAAGCATTCTTTATAACACGTGGCCCAAAAAGGCACCAGAAAAGCGATTTCGTAAAATTTTTATGCGATGATATTTTACAAAAATTATCGAACAAAAACCACCAACCTATATAAAATTCAAATTGTATTTTTAAGTCAAACGCGTCGGAGGGATGATCTGAAATGGAATCGACGTATTTTCCCAGTAAATCTCCCGGACTCAGCTGTAAAATCTGGAACGAGGGCGAATTTATAACGCAATGAATAAAAGCCGCGAAAGCATAAATCACGAATTTAATGAACAGTTTTATTTGGTTAATAGTAGGACGTCTTTCGGCTGCAAACTCCGGTATTTATTTAATGACATTGTTTAACCAAAAACATTGTTCGGAGACAAAATTTTCTGGTAGTTTGCTCTTAATTACTATAATATCATTCTCCTGGTGGAGCTGCTATTATTTTCGTTCACGGTTTGTTAAACACCTTAAATGGGTACATTATTTCACCATCTAATTTTCATTTGTGCGAAATTTCATTTGGTTGGTTGTGATACGGCGTGCGTCGCCCCATTCTTACCACATATTAGCCGTTTTGGAGTGCGCACTGCTCGTCGAGAACAAAATGACACGCTTTACTTACTAATGAACGCTTGTGTCTTACCAATGGAAAACTTGAACATTTCCTTTAATTAGAATCTAATTTTCAGAGATGTGTTTGTTTTGTTTAATTAGTCGCTTTTCTACGGTGGAATGAATATTTTATTTTAGATCTAATTTGTACTTTAATTGTACGTAATGTTTTTACTTTATTGCGTTTATGTTTCATGACAATATATTTATATGGGACGCTTTGTTTACGTAGGTATTTTTATAATTCAATTTAACTGTATTACTCTTCAAATTGCAGTTGCTGTATGATAGAGCAAAAGTATGCTTCTACAATTCCCACAGTGCTCTAAATTCTGTGTTATTTTTATAAAGCTACCTCAAAATCCTACTCACAATTCTTCCATCCTTGCAAATAATCGGCCACCCTCACCGCACACCTTTACATGTGACATTATAAATCTATATTTAGACGTCCAGTGAAAGACATTTAATTTAATATAACAGATGTTCCCATCCCGAGTGGACACGCTCCACAGCGAATCCTTTGAGTTTGTCACGGGCAAGCTCAAAAGAACCGTCAACAAAGGATTGTTATTCCAAATGTGTTCAGAGTTATATAAACAAGTTCGTCAATTGAGCGTACGCCGCTGCGAAGCTTTGAAATCTTATCACGACAAAAAAAGACTTAAAAATACGTAAAAGTGTTAATAAATTCGATTTTTTGAGCACAGAGAATTTTTTCGTTCATGCTGAAATTGTATATTGTGCTTATTTTGATCAGGATTGTAATCAGGTTGTTAGGTTTTGTAGAACACCTACATTTGTCAATGGTTCTTTTTTATTTTCTGAAATAATATGGCTTTGCCATACATTCAGCAGCTGCTGGTAGAAATGTATTTCTTTCTTTTGTAAAAGGTAAAGTTAAACAGAAGAAACCTAGATATGAGCTTATATACCGACATTGTGTTTTGAAGTCTTACAATTCTTAGTAAGAACTGTTTAACTGAAAGCTATAACACTTAAAGCCATACATTGTTCCAATGGGCCTCAAAACGATAGAAAAAAATCGGCCGCATTTATTCCAGAGTCGAATAAAATCCTCTGAAAATATGCGCTCTTTCTGGTAACACATTCAGTGCCTCGATGTTTGTTTCGTTTTACGTTCAGAAAACAAATGGTTGAGGTGGATAATTGAAATCCGAACTGGGGCAAGCTTCCCGCTTGCCGTCCGTAGTGAATACCGATGGAGTCCTCTTTAAAACTATTTTCTATCTCTCCACATACCCCCTTTTGCGGGCTAGTGACCGCCAAGCCTGTACAGCGAACAACTATGTAGAAGTCCCATGACCCACTTGCCGAGCAAACGAGGCGAAATTATTAAAGGAATTTTAATAAAAACACATCGCGATGTTTACGACTAGGTAGGTATATAGGTATGTTTGAGGTTACAATGGGCTTCGAGTCGATTATGGAAATTGTGGAGGGTAGTGTGACGTCATGGGGAAGAAAAATATGGTGTTGTTGTTTTAACGTACGCTACCATACGGGAGACTATCTATAGCTATGAGATAATGTTTATTGCTGCACCATGTATTTATCTACTTTTGATGGTAGATTTAGTTTTCTTTTAATATTAATTAGACCGATAAGTCAGCCTTGCAATTCGCTCTACATATACTGTGTTTTAATAATTAATTTTCTTTATACATATATTGCATTGCGTTGTATTTGCTTAAAACATAGTAAAATAATACTAACAACTAAGACAGAATACGCTCCACAAATTCCACAGGATATCAACAATTCAAAACCGTACAATAATCACGTGAGAGTAACTGTCTATTCCGAAATTGAAACAAAACAAATACCTCGACATAACATTACACAAGATATTACCAATCCTAAAATAGAACACTCGAAACACAATGAAACCATAGAAGCTTCGAATAACAGACTATCCAATTCAAATATACGCAACGACGCGTCTTCAAAAGTCAATAACTCACTCTGATGTCAAAAGTCATTATTACGTCACACCTTTGAATTAAATACGAAAGAATCATCGTGAGTGACAATTTAATGAAGTGTTGGTCCATTGTGTAATTAAAATCAACGCCATTAAACCTTAGCTTATAACTAATGAATGCTTGATAATGATAAGTCTGACAAGAATGTTGTAAGCGAAAATGAAGATTATTGAAGTGGTCGAATAGTGCTTACAGCAGTAGCGTTGTGTCATAGAAGTCAGTTTTGAATGTTATTGGCTTCTTAGTTGGCTAATATTAAGTCACAATACACCTATTAAGTATTGCAGTAATGCAGATGTTAAGAACCCATCCAATCTAATCAAGCATCCTTTCACACGTATAGCTTGGCCTTTTAGAGGTCAAGACACTAATACAAGCTACTGACAATGTAGACTAATATTATAATCTTGGGAATCGGATCCACGAGGAATTCTAGATTCAGCCACACTTGGGATAACTATACAAACAAAACAAGTTAGTATCGCAATACCAAACGATATACTGAGGGGTTAGGGGGAAACTCGCCTCTGGGCCGCGGCCCAGATTACACGGTATAATAACAGTCGCGAAAACTGGTCCGAATGTGCGGGCCAGATTACTATGTGAAAAAAGTGACGGAGGTAAGTCGACCCATAAAATCCGATAGTTGTGAAATTTTTCACAGCTCAAAATCGTCAGGAGGCAAAAAGACTTAGATCTTTTTCATAATTTTCATCATAAATATAATACTTTGTCTAGATACTGGACTCCTAGTAGCTAATATAAACTTCGTTAAATAATGAAGTTCCTATAGATATTTGATACATAGTTTTTATTTTTCCTTTTTTTTAATATCCAGATTAGGTGGGATAAAGTTTTTGTTGCATATTTAGTTCCTATACCTATATAATATATTTAATAATCGCAAAATTATCGAAAATATTGATGTCAATATATCCAATGTCAACATAAATGAGTGTTACAAAAATACTCTTGTTGCCAAAAAGGGGTCTGTTTTTTCTTGTAACACTCGAACAATATTTTGATAAAAAGAAACAATGTTTCTATATTTACGTTTTACTTATAAATTGAGATTATTAATTAAGTATCTATTATTTAACGAAGAACGAAGCTCCATTATTTAACGAAGTTTATATTAGCTACTAGGAGTCCAGTATCTAGACAAAGTATTATATTTATGATGAAAATTATGAAAAAGATCTAAGTCTTTTTGCCTCCTGACGATTTTGAGCTGTGAAAAATTTCACAACTATCGGATTTTATGAAATTAAGTCCCAATGGGTCGACTTACCTCCGTCACTTTTTTCACATAGTAATCTGGCCCGCACATTCGGACCAGTTTTCCCGACTGTTATTATACCGTGTAATCTAGGCCGCGGCCCAGAGGCGAGTTTCCCCCTAACCCATACTGAGATCTGTATTTACAATTCCTAGTAGTAATTTAACACAGATACACGCAAACACTAGAAGCGACGATGAAACACAGGATAACATAATGTTAACAATTTAAACCCAAAATTGGCACACATTTTCGTCGGCAAACAAGGATGTCTAAACAATTTACTATCTGAATGCATTACCAAAACACACTCATGTTATGATTACGACGGATCTGAGACGCGAAATTAATGCTGAACATAGAGATCTCTGTTTATATGGCAATTACCAACAGATAGACGAAACATTAAGTCAGGGACCCGATTCTGCTAAGTTAATAATGTCAAAATTGAATCGCAACAGCAGTTTTAACCATATCGGGCATTCTGCTACTAATATAAGACCAATCTTATTCCAACGACATTTGATTGATTTGCGATTGGTCTGCTATTTTGGTGATTGTGGTCTAAACGGTAGTTTTGCTAGAAAAGGATAAAAACGTTTATTTCAAAGAAAAAATAGCGGAATGCCACATACGCTTCAATCCTAATTGAGTCGTGATAGGATCTCAGTCGGATGTGAATCGTATGTCGCTTAAGTAAAATTAGCCGAATCGTGCCCCAGATTGCTCATTCCAAAATTCCTATTAAGTTGGTGTAATCAATCAGATTCAACGAGAATGTTCAATGGTATTGTAGTGTAATCACTGAATTACACTCGTCCTTCTGTCTTTAGAACTGTTATTTGATTAATTAGTGATATTACTCAATTGGAAGTTTATATGCTTACAAATATTGGGATGTTCGTTGTCTTGTTTTAGATGTTCTAATGGTTTGATTAGTTCAGTGTTCTGAAGTCTTTGAAATCCAACTGTGTACGTTTCTAGTCATTACGAAACAGTTGTTGATTGGGTTCTAGACTATATGCGGTTAATGTTCAATATGATGCTCCAATCTATTGTCAGCTAAAGGTGGCAGTCGGTCATTTATAAATAGCTATCAGTATCAAACAGCAATTCATTGATTTCAACCATACTTACATATTATTATCAGGTGTCCTCCACATTTTCAGAAATATAATTTGCAGAATTATTTTCATCTAAATACATGTAAGATTTATTTACATACTAATTTCGAAATCCACACACACAATTTACACTTACCACATCTATTCTATTTTCGTCATCTTCATTTGTTTCCACCGCAGCCTCTGTAATCTCGTGCGTAGGAATGATATAATTGAAGGAGGCACGTTATTCGCATATAATCAAACATCCATAAAGGTAATTATTTCGACATACCTCGATGATATCATAGAGACATCGTTAGCGGTTACAATGTACGTTTAAATGCGGATTAAGTTCGTCTTGATTGATTACAGCGTAATGCGAAATTGTATCTTTACTTAATGTTGCCTTAAAGGTCAGGATGTTTTGCGGATTGATTACAAATAATGTGGTCATTAAGTACAATGTTTATAGCACCTGAAATGGATGAGCAATAAGATGTGATGTCAAGCTCGTTGATAGTTTATGGGGCTGATGTTTAATCAATCGGTTCTGAAGTGCGTAGGAAGGTACGATTTAATGGGAATCATACATGGCTAGTTGGGTCCATGAGTTACAGTACAGAACCGAGTTTACAAATTGTGGTAAAGGAACTCTTTTATGAATTAAATAGACAAGAGAAACTTGTAATTATAACTGTCGAAATATTTAATTTCCAGCAAGCCCGTACTTAAACTAAAATAACTTCACGTTTTCCTCATCTTACCATGAAATAGCTCGTAAAAGAAACAAAGATTGGAGCTAAGTAACATAACAACAAAACTCTCAAAAAAATCCGTTGACAGCAATATAATAGTTAAGAAAATCATTGTAAGAATGTCAATCAACATAAGCCCATTGTTAAAAACAAAGAGGATAATAAAAACTAAGAATAAGACAAAGTAAACATTTTGCGTGATATTTATGGTACAAAAAATATAACAAAAGGTACGGAGATACTTAGGAGAATTTATGTCATGGTTCTAAGACCGTTTTATTACGACTACCGTATTTATGTCAATAGGGAGTCAACAATGAGTCATAACCTTCCATGTGTTTTATGGACATTTGGAAACTTTTTTCTCTTTTATTAGTTTGGAGAATATAGCTTCTGTGAATATTGAAGACAATGAAATTCGATATCCGTCCTGTCTATTTTTTGTGATACCTGATTCTGATTCAGAAGGCGTAATCAGTAACCCAATAAAAAATGAGTAACATTATCTTGCCAAAATCTCGTAAAATGAAACACTACAATTGTATTCGAATTGAAAGTCGAATATTCTTTCTATTTGAGATAATACTCTACTACATAACAGGTGTAGACATATTATAATGCCTAAATAAAGAAAATTCTAAGAAATAAAATTGTCATTATGCAAATAGATTTTCTTTTATTCAGTCTAAAAATCTTAGCATTTCGAAGATAAATTGCTAGAGCTTTATATAAATCGGAGTTGAATATTAAATACAAAAGCGTACATAAAAAGATACCGAAAAGAATGGAGATCAAATAAATTGTATTAAGCAATTATTCGCTTAAGGGGTCGAGAAATAAACAATACGTTAATAACTAACATTCGTGGGTGTGATACTCTAATTGATGAAATAAGTGAAGGAGTGGGTGTTAATGGCCACTAGCATTGTATGACAAATGTCACATAAAATTGTTCAGCTTTCGACGACTCTCCCACAGTAATTCTTAATAACGTCCGCAACGATGAGTTTGGGAGTGGAAATGGGACACAATACTTGGCTTTATGATGACTGTGCGTTTTGAAGAATTAGCCCTTGTATGTTCGAATGCTTCGGCAACTGTGAAGCTTCCTATCTCAGAAATTGTAGTTACATACAATATGAGGCTAATTGCTAATATTGGAAGATTTATATAATGTCCTAAATAATGTTTATGAAGCCATTAGGTACCTTATAGGATAGGATATTACTTATCTTCCTAATAATAATACTATACTTAACACTATTAGCTTTTCTAAGCCAAAATCTATTGCTGAATTGTGCTGTGTTCTTTCACAATATAGTCGCCCATGTATGGATAGTAACATGAACTATTTTGACTCTCTCTTTGAAACCATAATACATCTGCAAAGCCATTGTTATTTCAGATGTTTTAAGTTACAGTCACATCTTGCCATCAGGAGTTTCAGCTTGTTTCGCTATAATAACATATAGAAGAACAATTTCTTCTATGCCTTACAATTCAATAATAACATTCCAATGTTAATATTACCTTCAGCGTCATTGATATCATGACAATCTTCAATTCTTTCATACATGAATGTCGGGCGTTTTATGGGCTGTCTCTTGTTTTTGACGATCGAAAAGTTCTGATTTTTCAGCCTAATTTGAATAAACGGTTTTGAGTTTGAGTTTGAGTATATGACTTGCGACCAATCCCTATATTCTATCTATCGCTTATTTTGCTTACCAAAGATTCCAATACGACGGTACGTGTAAGGGTTAATATCACAATTCTATCTCCAGTCTTCTTCTTCCTCCTGCCCTGTTCCCAATTTTATTTGGGCTGGCACAATATGTCATCTTCTTCCATATCTCCGCCACTCGTCATACTGACACTCACTCCTTTTCTATTCATGTCGTCTTTCAGGCAATTCATCCATCTTTTCTGAGGTCTCCCTTTTCCTCTCCATCCATCTACATTCATACTTAGCACACACTTTGTTGCATGCATATCATCCCTCGTCATTACCTACATGTCCGTACCATGACAATCTTCTACTTTTCATCTTTTCTGTAACTGGCGCTACTTTCAGACTTCCTCTAATGTAATCATTCCTCACTCAAAATTCTATCTCTAGTAATCACACATCAGTGGATAGATAGAATGTTGAGATCGGTTGTTAGACAATGATATGAACTAATCTAGAGTGTCTAGATCTCACAGGTTAATTCCGTCTCAATTGAATACTCTGCATATAACCTAGCTTGGTACGACAGAGTTCAATTAGAGCCATTTGTGTTAATCCGATGGTGACTGAATGAATATCACCGTGAGAATTAAAACTGACGGTGAATCATAGTTTTGTAACATTTTTAAAGCTGAATATTATGAGTGTAAGTTTTTATTATGAGGATTGCAAGAGGTCCTTTGCTTGACAAACTTTATTAGCTCTATAACTAAGTAGACCTGAAAAATCTATGATAAAATGAATTTCGGTTTTATTTGTACCCTAACATACAGCTCCAAACAAATAACGTGAATTGTACCAAACTACGTAAAACTACATTGCATTTATGTTATAAGTAAGGTTAATTATAAAGTTAATATGCAATAATTGATCATTAAACGACTTTTAAATTGAATTGAACATTGTTTCATTTCAATATAAATTAGTCAATTATTAAAATCTAAATTATTTCTCCACATCATATCGGTTTTTAAATTGGCATTGTAATAGAGTTTGCTACTGCATCAACGTAATTATTAAATACTAGCCGTTTTCCCGCGGTTTCACCCGCGTCCCGTGGTAACTACTGCCCGTACCGGGATAAAATATAGCCTATGTTACTCGTGGATAATGTAGCTTTCGAATGGTGAAAGAATTTAAAAAAACGGCCCAGTAGTTTTTGAGCCTATTCATTACAAAACAAACAAACAAACAAATAAAGTTTTCCTCTTTATAATATTAGTATAGAAAAGCAAATTTAAATTCTATTGTGAACTCGTTCGATTATGAATTGTAAATTAATTTGGAGAACATTGAATTTTGAAGTAAATATTATTGTAATAATTCATTTATATTCATGATGTGGTTTAGATCACAATCATTGATTTAATGCGCGTATTGTTTATTTAGAAATCATTTTTATAATGCTTTCGAATTTATCTTTACGAAACATAAATAAACGTTATTTTGATCTGATCTTTTGTTTTGTAATAAATAATACCGATTATTATTTTTCATTTTGGTTATAGTTTGATGACTTTGTGCCCTTAAGCTAAATATATTTTGCAGAGGACATAAATCACATATTAAAAATGTAACTGTTTATCTATTAGCTACTGATGCTATATTTCACAGGCCGTGCGTGGGACCTACTTATTAGGAACATGTTATTTTAAAGTTATTAACTTCACTCTGGTACAGAAATAGTTCACACTAATCCATATTCAATATTTGTTCTACACCTACACTCCTGATTTATTATATACCTGTGATTTATTCGGACACACGCATTTACCTAGATCTAACTTATATTGATGGACATGTATAAAAATAGCACTCGTAAGTAGTCCTTGTCTTTCATAGAAGAAACACTATAAAAACTATACCTTAAGTTTGTCTTGTCTCTCCACATTTTTTACCATTTCCAAATCAACTCTCACTGTGCTCGACTATGTAAGTTCCACCCATGGTTAGGTACTCAGGCACCTCAGGAAAAGTAGCCTATTTCTATAACTTATCTTGGTGTAGATTTTTTATAATAGGAATACTCTTATTAAAAAAAATGTGAAGATTGAAGTTGGAAGTTCTAAGGAAAGTTTCCTATATAAATAATGAGTAAGCAAATTACGCTAAACAATCTAGCTACTACATAAAATAGACCGTTATGACTGTTCTCATCCACATTTGTCATGCTAATTGACCAGGACCACACACCCAATGTATCAGGATGACAATCTTCCCAGCCAATAAAATTTAATGGAACTAAATAGGCTAATGTACTAGCGACAGATGACTAGCTACTACTTACGCATATTTAGATTGGCCTTGACCGACTAGCTTTATGTCTTTGCTAGAAAGAATTATTGGAAGAACACAGGCTAAGAAGAAAAGAGTAGTCGTTCTTTAGATATTGAAATTATATAGTACTGGTATTTTAAAGGCTGTTTGAAGTAAACTTGAGCTCTGTGTTTTGATGAAGTATTTTGCTGCTTTCTTTGACCCTACGGTAGCATGGGCCTCTCTTGTTCTATTCATTCCTCTATGAAGTTTACAAGGAAAAGGCTACAAAGATTTATTCTATTTAATACTTAAAAATAAAACGAAATTAACCGAAAATATTTATCACCAGCTTCCTCCTTTCCTTTTCAGTTTCATCGGGATCAACAGGAAAACTTTTTAAGTTGATTAAAAAAATATAATGTTTATAAAAGAGAAAAGTAAAATTAATCTGATTATACGCAGCTTCCCTTTGAGGTTGTATAAGGAAGATTTGAAATTTAAAATTCTGTGGGTGAGTCCCTGCGATTATGATATGGAAGAGATGACCGTAGCATTCTGGTCACGTCTGCCAAGCTTTGTCAGATTTGGCTGCAGGTAGCTTTGCCTGTCCCTCTAAGTCTATTGTTCTTTTTTCAAATAAAATACTAAGATTTTTTTTTCATAATATTTTTTTATAAAGAGGTTGGTGAATTCAGATTATATACGTCAATAGTTTTAGGCTATTAATAAGATTTATTTTATTTGGCTTCAATCATGTTTATGTTGCACCCTCCATAGGAAAACCTTCAAAGGGCACGAAATGATTTCGTGTGTAACAAGGTTGTTTTAGCGTAGCGTGAGCCACCAAAGTTTGTACACAAAATACTTTTACGTCTAATACAAATTAACACGCACTTGTTTGAGCTACTGTACGTTTAAGTTGGACATTTCTTATTATAGTATTTTTACTTTACCTTATTATACATACCATCTGCATTCCACAAACAATGGTCCCCCTTGACGATAAACTCTGTTTATGTTTCTTTAGTAGGTAGCACGCGATAATGTGGTAAGTTATACTAACTTGCCAAAGTAAAGAAGTTTTCATAATGTGTAATGTTGGCTCAATCATAATATTTTAGGAGTCCCTTCGTATAAGTTTTGAAGTTAGAAAGTCTTGGAGGAACAGCTGTTTATATTGCATTATTACTTTATGAGATACTTGTCCTCAATTGATATTATAGAGTATCGAATATTCGCCAAATTAAAAGAGTATTTTTATATTTAGTGTATATTTCCTTTGTTGAGTGTGGTGTGTAAAGGGTAAAAAATAAAAAGGTTGTATAGCAAAATTATCACAATGGCTTTATTAAAATACATAAATAGTATACTCGTGACTTATATGGACATTTATTTACAATCTATATACAAATTCACATAATAATTTCTACAGCAGTCTTATAGAATGTATTTACACCAACATTATGAAACGCCCTTTGTAACGGCGAGAAATTACAAAAATAGATTAAAATCTTAATTATTTGGTAAAGCGCGCGATGCGATTAATACAAATATTCACAATGAAGCTTTGACTAAATGATTTTACATGAGTTTTATGAGAAGCGTAGACTAGACAAGGTAGGCCTGACCTGAAGACTGAGTGTCAATAAGTGGCGGGGGCGGCGGCCAGTGCCTGAACTCTCGCCTTCTATTTGGATTGTTTGCACCTAGCTCTAAGGAGGAATAATCAGAATCTATTGACGAATAAATATGATCTGAAGGCGGTCTACCGTCGGGCCCATAGGACCCCGTCTGTACTTGCTGCGGGCGAGTTTCCACAAACTCCGGCGTTGTGCTCACGCCGTCCGCGGACCCTCTCATTTTCTCCGTGAAGGAAAACGACCTCATCGTACCGTTCTGCATACCACTTCTCATCGTATAAGAATTGATATTGTTTCTGTAAGTAGACGATTTAGATTT